>NC_090274.1:102854024-103154024 GCF_040414725.1 Anabrus simplex | reverse complement strand
ATTGCAACAACTATCGAGGTATCTCATTGATCAGTATACCAGGCAAAGTATTCACTGGCATCTTCGAAGGGAAGGGTTCGATCAGTAGTTGAGAGTAAGTTGGATGAAAACCAGTGTGGTTTCAGACCACAGAGGGGCTGTCAGGATCAGATTTTCAGTATGCGCCAGGTAATTGAGGAATTTTACGAGAGGAATAGGCAGTTGTGTTTATGTTTCGTAGATCTAGAGAAAGCATATGACAGGGTACCAAGGGAAAAGATGTTCGCCATACTGGAGGACTGTGGGATTAAGGGTAGATTATTAAAATCAATCAAAGGCATTTATGTTGACAATTGGGCTTCAGTGAGAATTGATGGTAGAATGAGTTTTTGGTTCAGGGTACTTACAGGGGTTAGACAAGGCTGCAATATGTCACCTTTGCTGTTCGTAGTTTACATGAATCATCTGCTGAAAGGTATAAAATGGCAGGGAGGGATTCAGTTAGGTGGAAATGTAGTAAACTGTCTGGCCTATGCTGACAAATTGGTCTTGATAGCAGATTGTGCCGAAAGCCTGCAGTCTAATATCTCGGAACTTGAAAATAGGTGCAATGAGTATGGTATGAATATTAGCCTTTCGAAGACTAAATTGATGTCGGTAGGTAAGAAATTCAACAGAATTGAATGTCAGATTGGTGTTACGAAGCTAGAACAGGTCGATAATTTCAAGTATTAACGTGGTGTGTTCTCCCAGGATGGCAATATAATAAGTGAGATTGAATCAAGGTGTAGTAAAGCTAATGCAGTAAGCTCGCAGTTGAGATCAACATTATTCTGTAAGAAGGAAGTCAGCTCCCAGACGAAACTATCTTTACATCGGTCTGTTTTCAGGCCAACTTTGCTTTACGGGAGCGAAAGCTGGGTGGACTCAGGATATCTTATTCATAAGTTAGAAGTAACAGACATGAAAGTAGCGAGAATGATTGCTGGTACAAACAGGTGGGAGCAATGGCAGGAGGGTACTCGGAATGAGGAGATAAGGCTAATTTAGGAATGAACTCGATGGATTAAGCTGTACGTGTAAACCGGCTTTGGTGGTGGGGTCGTGTGAGGCGAATGGAGGAGGATAGGTTGCCTAGGAGAATAATGGACTCTGTTACGGAGGGTAAGTGAACACCCGAATTTTGGAATTTATTATTATTATTATTATTATTAACGATATGATTGTTATAAACTAATTTCGAGTTTGTGTTGTTAGTCCTAAAAGCGATTCTTAAATTACGTTTTTTGAATAGATTAGTAATACTATATATTTTACTGATATTATATGTAAATACGGCAAATTTCTTATTATCTTTTTCTTTTTGTTCTTGTATTAACGTAGTCTTAGGCTTATTTTTCATTTTATTTATAATCCTGTTTACAAAAGAAATTGATACTATATACCATTTAGCATACAAGAATGGCTATAATAAAGAGTTTGTAAACAGGATTATAAATAAAATAAAAAATAAGCCTAAGACTACGTTAATACAAGAACAAAAAGAAAAAGATAATAAGAAATTTGCCGTATTTACATATAATAACAGTAAAATATATAGTATTACGAATCTATTCAAAAAACGTAATTTAAGAATCGCTTTTAGGACTAACAACACTAACTCGAAATTAGTTTATAACACTCATATCGTTAATAATAATAATAATAATAATAAATTCCAAAATTCGGGTGTTTATAAACTGAAATGTGCTAGTTGTTTAAAAAGTTAGATAGGACGAACAGGTAGGAACTTCATTATAAGATATCAGGAACATACCAGAGCCAAGAAATACAACAGATACTCGGCCATGAGCGAAGACGTGACCGATTCTAATCACATGTTTACAAACATAGATAATGACCTCTAAATACTGAAAACCGTAAATAAAGGCCATTTATTAAACATATAAGAGGAAATCTACATTTATCTGGACTAGAGAAACAATCCAACAAATAATATCAATGAGCTTTCTGAGAAGTATAACATTTTATATGAAGAACTATTAAAAGCGGAAGTTAGGAAGAAACGCCAGACTCTAACACGACACACGCTCGGTGACACTCAGGTTGTTCAACTTAGGACACACTCTCCTACTTCCCCTCCACACTCCCAGCTCAGCGTAGCAACTACCAGTACTTGTTTTAAAGCAGATGCACACTTACCTCGGTAGAAGTGAGTCCTTCTCCGCACATCGCGGCCAATAATAAGGAGTAAGTAAAACGATTTAGTTACATTGCGTTATATTTATTTCATCTTCAATTTCATGTTACTTACACTAATATTATTTTTTATTTTTTCATTTTATTTCAGATAAGATTATATCCATTGCTACACAGAACTTTACCATCACGGCCCCGATCTCACTTTAAATTCTGAAGCATTTAAATTTTATTACACCATCTAAGGAATGCTTATTAGGTTTTAACAAACCTTTCGCCAAGAGATACAAATTAAGTGTGCTATTTAAAACAAGTGATATTTTAAGATTTTATAAGCAACACTGGTATTTTCTAAGAACATCAACAAGAGAAATATGGACAGTTTAACTGTTTTATCCGTTTTATGACTTGCAATTTTAACAAAATTTCGAAGATCTTGTTTTAAATGTCAAAAATGTTAATGTGTCTTTCCAATTTTAATATTTATTTCTGATATATTAATGTTAATTTGTTACTAGCTGATGATGTCCCTTAGGGGACGAAACATGTACTAGATATAATAAATTATATATTGTATTGAATAGGTGGACCGCTTAATTATAATATTTAAGTTTATCTTGAATATTCATTGATTGATTCGTTGTTTCTTGCCGGATTTTTAGCAAACCTTGTAGGAATAGAGACAAAATATGGGGCTACATGGTGATGTGGATTTTACCCAATTATTGCTGTGAGAGAAGTTATTAATCGAACAACCTTTTGAACATTACGTGCTGATGTAGGCTCTCTCCTGTGTCACGGGAGGCAGGCTATGACGTCAACCCACTCTACGTCAAACACACAGGTTGCTCGCTGTCCCTGGCTGCCTTCTGCTGCTGAGCCTTCACGTAGCGCGAAGATTAAGCTTTAATTGCGGGGACTTAGTTCCAGACCGCTGTTCCCGGTACAGTATATGTGGCTCACCTTGGACAGCCTGTTGAGAAGCTAAGTTTAAATGAACGGACTAATACTGACGGGTGGAGTATAGTGAGGTACGTTATGTCTGATGGGGAGGAGATGATAGGAAGAGGGGTTTAAGCCGCGTCCTGTGAACAATGTGGTACGGGTTTGTAACTTGATAGGATATTGTGTATCGCGATAAATATTGACTGCCTATTGGGAAGATCGACATATCTAAAGATATTAATTAAAAAATTAAAGAGATGTTAGTTTTTTCTGCGATTTCGTTCAGGTACGAATTGGAGTTAAATAACTGATCCAAGCAAATGAAGCATTCCTCTGTGACGTCGAGAACACGGCCTTTGTTTACATTCATAAAAACTTCTAAATCGTGTTTTATGTTACTGAGTTATGCTTGAAATATTGAATGTGCTGTCCGACTGACGAGTATCTATTACATTTGTGGCATTTACATGTCCTATGTACCTGATTTTGAAGCTAATCCCCGTCTGTCCAATATATGAGGACTCATAGTTTTGACACTGAAATCTGTAGACACCGTTTTTGATAAATGTCAGTTTTATTAATTGAGCTGGTATTATATATGATGTCCGTATTTCTATTATCAGTTCGATATGCGATTTTAGTGTTATGTTTCTTCAAAATATTTGTAATGCTGTAAATATCTTCATTGAAAGTAAAGGTTGAATAAGTATCAGGCTTAGTTTTCTCTATAGTTAAAGTTGACTTTAAGCGATATCTGCGTTTATTAAGGGGGGGGGGGGGGTGCATGAAATACATGTGCAAATATAATCATTCCCCAAATCTACAATTTTTAGGGTACATAACTCAAATTTAGTACAAAGGTTAAGAATGGTTAAATACATCTCTTCACTATTTTTCATAACTTAAGCAAAATTAAATTGAAGCGTTTTGCAATTTATAAATTTTATGACCCCGTGATCAACAAAGGTACCATTTTCGCATACACTTTTCAACAAATTTTCAGAGAACTTGTACAGTGTAACCTTAATATATATAGAAACAACTCTACAGAAGCATTTTTAAATACAATGATATTTAGTTCATTTTATGTTTAATTATTTTGTAAACTGAAAAAATACCAATAAACAATCTATATTTCTTGTTGTATATCTCGGTGTACAGGAATGATGTTAAAATTTGGCCCTGTGTATATGTTTGCTATACACACAGCAATGGAGATGCCAAAAATCATGGCTCTATCTTTTCTAGTTTCTGAGAAAGGTGTACTTTAATAACGGAAATGGTAATTCTGAGAAAATGCACTTTAAAGTTGATCTTATTTTTTCCTTTCGATTCTGTTTATGAAAAGGCTCCAGAACTGTACTGAATGTCCTCCTTTCCTTCAAGACTTCTCTTTTGGTTTCTTGTTTTCTGCCTTCCTTGCTTTACCAGGTCTTCAACTGACATTTCAGCTGCAGAGAGGCGCTGTCAATCTATTTTTCTCAAGATATCTTGAGTGAAAATTCTAACTTTAAAGCGCATTATCTCTAATACCTTCATCCTCACTAAGTTCCCGACATTAAATACAAGAACTGTATCATACGTTGCAATTCTGACAACTGTAGCAGATGAAAATGTGGTTGTAGGGCATCGTTTCCTTACGAGTGAATTTAGAGATTAATTTGGGTTTTGCAAATAACACACTTTTGAGAAGTTCAGGATCGGCCAGAAACCTGTAAGTGGGCTTGACAACATCTAGGATACATTTTGGAAGCCTCTGCTTGTGGATGTAGGGGGCCTGTAGATATTTACAGCAGCTAATGTGGCACAGATTACGAATGGGTTGTTCATCTGTTTACACCATGTGAAAATATGTATCCAATACAGTCCTTACTTCAGGCCTAACCTCAATCCTGGTTTGTTTCTCATGTCTTGCGTTCACTAACTTCTGCAAAATTAGTTTATTCAGTCTTCTATACACTCTTTGTGACCATAGCATTACTGAATGATGAAAGAATCGAACACATGCGTAAATCTCCGTCAGTAGCAGAAGGCAAAACAAGAATTTATTGCTTCTTCATAAACAAAGCAGCTGGTTTGGTATTGTTTCTATGATGCGGAAAACAGTCATAGATGATATATAAAACCAAAGAGTATGTATCACAGCCTTCTAGATGTATCCCGTGCAATCGATTTTCACCGAGCTAGTATTGAAGTAATGGGCGTGACAGTAAGGTCGCGTCACACAATTATTTATTACTTTTCAGGCACTTCGGATGCAATTTAATCCTTGAAACTTTGGGAACATATTGTCAATGAGTTCTACCATTAAATAAAAGATAAATTGAAAATTGACATTTTGGGACCATTTCTTGAACGTCCCAACTTAATAACGCACTCTGTAAATGCATTATCATACCCATTATATCTAGCTATGGAGCAAATTATATTTAATTCCTTATTTAAATTTTCAAATTTAGTGGTATACTGAATGCCCGGTCAACCATACTGCTGTAGGTAGCACATGTGTGTGCTTTGCGATGGAAAAAATCTTTCTTGATGGTAGTAGATATCTGTGTCATTTTCCTGTAAATATTGTATTCTCTAGAAGAAGGAATTCTGTTTAATGTGAGATCTAGAAAATTAATGCTTCCATTTGACTCGTATTCCAGAGTGAACTTTATATGTGGATCAATATTGTTTAAATTGTTAAGGGTGGAACCTGCAAAAGTAATTCATTTGTCGCGGATAACGCGAGTGTCATCTACAAACCTGGTTCAAAATTTTATGTTCGCAAATCACTATTGTTATTAATTGCTGTATGCTCCAAATAGTCAATGTACATTTCCGCTAATATCCCTGAGGTCAGCGACCCAACAGCCAATCCTGCTGATATAAATGCAATTATTAAAACGGAAGGAATTATCTTTAACTACTAGTGTCAAAATTTCCATGAAATCTTGGATATGAATTTACTGAGGTTACTATATTTAATAAAATTCTTTTTGATAATAGGAAAAAGTTTCTTAGTATTGATACTTAGATACATACTTGTTATGTCAAAAGACTGCAACCAGTGGAAAGGCTGTATTTCAAAGCCATCTAGATTCTCAATTAACTCAATGGTTTTTTTTCACAGACATATTCGACAGAAAATTATAATTCTTTCTTAGAAACTTCTGGATAAATTGTGTTAATTTATACAATGGGCTTGGCCTATAATTGATGATGGTGCATATGGGGACGCCAGCCTCATGGATCTTAGGTAAAGCTTTCGCTACTGGCAGTCTGAGGTTCATAGTTATTAGATTCGCCTTCTTGTGTTCTTTAAATAAGAATGAAATATTCTTAGGTTTGATTTTAGGAGACGTATATGTTGGGTCAGATCTTTTTTAGTCACTTTAAAAGAGCTCTTCTTTAAAAATTCTTTGATTTTTTCCATTATTACTGTCATGTTCCCTTTACTGCCCTAATAATAATGAGGTTCTTATCTTTAATTTTATTTTCGAGGTTTATGACCTGTTCCCGTTCTACAAACTGTTCTTGGTTTCTATTGTTACTAGTAACATCTTGTATTTCCGGGGGCATTTTATTAACAGCTACTTCCGAGTCTATAATCATTTTGGTAGTGGCGTTGATTATATTTGTATTCGTCCAATTGTGTTTCGACCTTTTCTAGTATCTTGTTTTCCTGCTCTATTAGTACTGTTTTTGACAAATTTATAACGAGAAGGTGAAATTTCTAAATCAAGTTGTTTAAATGGTTATGATTTTTTGTTTCCCTTTTTGTACCGCTTTTTTTGTCGCATTATCCTTTTCGTCTAATACGAGCTGTTTTGGGGCTAATAATATAGAGTCGGAAGTAGCTGTTAATAAAATGACCCTGGAAATACCAGATAAGGTCAGATTCAATATTAGGAGAAAACTGAACAAAATTCATGTATCAAAAAGAAGAACATTACCTACTAGTAACAATAGAACCCAAGAACATTTTGTAGAATGGGAACAGGTAAAAACCTCAAAAAGAAAATTAATGATAAGAACCTCATTGTCACTGCGGCAGGTAAAGGAAACACGACAGTAATAATGGAAAAATCAGATTACACTGAAAAAAACACAGAATTTTTCAATAACAGCTCTTTTACAGTGACTATAAAAGATCCGACCCAACAGATACGTCTACTAAAATGAACCCTAACAATACATCATGTTTATTTACAGAACAAGAGAAGAGAAACTAATAACTATCAACCCCACATTGCCAGTAGCAAAAGCTTTACCTAAGATCCATAAGGCTGGCATCCCCATACGCCCCATCATCAATTATAGGCCAAGACGATTGCATAAATTAACACAATTTATCCAGAAATTTCTAAGAAAGAATTATAATTTTATGTTGAATAAGTTTGTGAAAAATACCATTGAGTTAATTAAAAACTAGATATCTCTGAAATACAGCCTTTCAACTCGTTGCATTCTTTGGCATAACAAATATGTATCTGAGTATCAATATTAAGGAACTTTTTCCTATTATCCAAAATAATTTAAATAAATATAGTAATCTCAGCAAATTGCACATCCAATATTTCATGGAAATTTTGAAACTAGTAGTTAAAATAATTTCTTCTGCTTTAATAATTCCATATATCAACAGGATGGTTTGGCTATGGGGTTGCCGGCTTCAGAGGTATTAGAGGAAATATACATTGGACTATTTAGAGCATGTGGCAATTAATAACAATAGTAACTTTGCAAACATAAAATTTTGAGCCAAGTTTGTAGATGGCACTCTCGTTATCCTTGAAGAAAGAATTACTGATGCAGGCTCCACCCTTAACAATTTAAACAATACTGATCTGCAGATAAAGTTCACTCTGGAATCTGAGTCAAATGGAAGCATAAATTATCTAGAGCTCTTGTTAAACAGACTTCCTTCTTCTATACAATACAATATTTACAGGAAACAGACACAGGCTGCTACTGCCATCATGAAAGATTATTTCCATCCCAAAGCACACATATGTGCTACCTACAGCAGTATGGTAGACCGGGCATTCTGTATACTGCTAAATAAAGAAAATGTTAATGAAGAATTAAGTACTATTCGCACCACAGCTAAATATAACAGGTATGATAATGCATTTATAGAGCACATTATCAATAAAGGCAGATATCACTTAAATTCAACTTTAAGTATTATAGAAAACTAAACCTGATCATTATTCAACCTTTATTTTCAATGAAGATATTAAGAGCATTACAAATATTTTGAAGAAATGTAACACAAAAATCGCATGTCGAACTGATAATAGAGATATGGACATCATATATAATACCAGCTCAATTAATAGAACTTACATTTATTAAAAAATCAGGTGTCTACAGATTCCAATGTCAAAAGTGTGAGTCCTCATATATTGGACAGACTGGGAGGAGCTTCAAATCAGATACATGGAGCATGTAAATGCCATAAAACATAATATATACCCGGCAGTCAGACAAGACATTCAGTAACATAAAATAGGATTTAGACGTTCATATGAATGTAAACAAAGGCCCTGTTCTCAATGTCAGAGGCATGCTTTAATCACTTGGATCAGTTTTTCAACTTCAATTCGAACCTGAACGAAATCTAAGAAAAAACTAACATTCCCTTTGATTTTTCAATTAAAGTCTTTAGATGTGTCGATCTTCCAAGTAGACGGTCAATATTTAGCACGATACACAATACCCTATCACGTTACAAACCCCCACCACACTGTTAACAGGACCCACCTTAAACCCCTCCTCCGATCATCTCCCCCTCTCCCCACCAGATATATATTACCTCACTACACTCCACCCATCAGTATTAGCCCGTACCTTCTCACAAACTGTAGCTTCTCAACACGCTGTCCAAGGTGAGCCACGTATACCGTATATTACTCACATTTTAGCCTGTCCAGGACCATTACATTTTAATACTCGTAATTCTTTGTTTTAATTTCGCTTCAGGCTGATTCATATCCTTCCGACCACACTGGGAAATTTTAGTTCACCTGAATTACATCAGAAGAGAAGACAGAAGGACAACCAATTACAATTAACCATTCCTTACTTTATAATTTTATCAATACATCATTGTATAATTTTAACAAACACAACAGGCCTTTCGAGGCGAGTGTAATGAGATATACTAACGCATATTTCTACAAGTTCTTTACATAAACAAGGTGTTATCAAATAAAATTACGTTTTCACTTTGACAACATTTGAATAACAAGAGTCTTAAACGACGGACAAATTATCGCCAAAGATTCAAATGCAACCATAAGTATGACATGATGATTTGAGTATTAGCACATAAACAGATCAACAAAAACAGTGTATCAAGTGATTGCTATAAGTTTTTAACTCTTTTATTCAGCACACAGTGTAAATAAGCATTTCAGAAGAATTTTATACGTCAATAACATATTAAAACTTTTTAATATTTTATTGTTAAATATCTATGTATATATTTATGTATCATAACATCAAATTTAAGTATCATGTCCTTCCTCAATTGTGTGATTAATGTATTTTATGGCTGATGATAACATTTAAATGTCAAAACCAGTAACATTATTAAATAAATGTTGTAAATAATATCTTATACAACTCATAATTTGTATTAAAGAGGTTGAACCTTAAAAAAACTTATCTCTGTGATCCCAGTTCAATACGGAAACAAAAATGTACTTTACATCTTTGAATATGTGCATATGTCGTGCCATTTTGCAGTATATTTCCTGTTCCCCTGATTACTTGTAACTTATGCCAAACTTTTGGACACTAGTGTAAATGGAATCCACCCTTCCCCGAACTCAGAATACTGTATAAGAGAACAAAATGCTATCTGCTTTTGCTTGATAGCAAATAAACAATGCTGATGATTATGTAGATACCTTCAGGTGGTTAGAAAATGATAATGAGAATGATTTTTCTTCAGAAGACTGTGCTATTTCTTACACTAATAAGGATAGTGTTAGGGACAATGGTTCTAGTGATGACAACAGCATGGATGATGTAAACGAAGACAGAAGTAGCGTGACTGCTTTACGAGATGGATCTTCCATATGGAATTTGTCAAACATTTCCAATACACTGAAAACAATTCTGTTCACTGGTGTTTCTGGTCTCAGTGCCATTGTTTTGAGAAGACTGTATTAGATGTGTGTTCAGAATTTCTTGGGAATGAGTTCTGGGTAAATGATTGCGATAGGAATATGCTGCTTTCCAGAAGAAGAATTTGATGAGGAAAAAATCTGAAATGTGACAGTAAATGGTATCCTTGCACGGTTGAAGTGATAAAAGTGTATTTTTTGCTGATGATTCTCATGAGTCAGATAAGAAAACCTAAACTCAAGTGGTGCTGGTCTAACAGGAAGGTTCAGAAAGTAAACTATTTTCAGAGACAATGACATTTGAACCATTCTGTCAAATTTCACAATTTCTGCACTTCTCTGATGACACGTTTACAGATCCAAGTGACCGTCTAAGAAAAATCAGACCAGTTTCAAATTTGCAAAAAAAAGTTTCAGAATATCTACAATCTTGACAGAGATATAGGTATTAATTACAGTGTTACAAAATTTCTAGGTAGACTCCCATTTGTGAAATACAATCTTTCAAAAAAAGCCAGGTTTGTTATTAAAATTTATAATCTCTTCTGCATACTGTTCCCAGTTCAAAATTTATACCATACAAGGCAAACAGGGGGTTATTACAGCAACAAAAGCAGCAGTGTTGGAACTAATGGAAACAAACTTGAACCAAGGTCATATATTATATCTTGATAACTGGTATGTCTCTCCTGAACTGGGGGTATACTGTTGCTTCACATCCGTAGGTTAAACCTTACAAAGCCCTCAACGTGACCCCTGGGTGGTGCTAAGGAAGCAACAACATTGGCTGCTGGACCTATCTTCTAAAGATCTCCCAGCAAAGATGCAAACTGTATGAAGTAATCCACTCAACGGCTCTTTTAAGAACCAATTGACTGGAAAGCATGGACATGGTATTAAAATTTACCAACTAAATACTGAAGGTATCAGTAGATCTAAGTGTGACGTTTTGTCAAAATTGCTACGTAATAATGACACTGATATGGTACTCATTCAAGAAAAGCATGTTGCTACAGAAGATGAGTTAACCCTCAACTGGTATCATCTATGTTTGTAACGTAACTGGTATCATACGTCTGTCAGACTCCACATATTTACTTTTAAATTAAACAATGTGTTCTCAATTTTTTGTTATTTATTCAACTTAATTCCTTCAAATATATGTTTTCAAACATGTCAGTGCAAAAGGTAAAGGAAAAAAATTACAAATCCAGAAAAAAATACTAAAATATTAGAATGATGCTCCAAAAATATAGACGGTTTTGTTTTTCTTAGAAATCTAGACAATATGATTATTACGATCATTTCGCTGATATGTCAGTGTTATACAAAGACCATACAAACAAATAAAACATAAAATTACTGGAAGACTCAAAACACAAATTTCAATTTAAAGGTTCAAAGTCACTGTTTGTTAGAAAGCACAATTTTCCTTATCACAGGATATGTTTCCTTATTTTTACATGTATATAACTACAACACAAAACATTTTGTGTCCAGATATAGCTATGATTTTCAAAATATATAGAAAAACATGTTAGACTTCAAAAATGTTTCACCCACCCACATACGTTCATTCATTTATCCGCAAAGCACTCTCGGCAGATTTTTTGGCGCACTCCGATCAGATCGGTTTTCCGCACTTCTGGCACGGGTATTTCGTTCTTTTCAGTTTAGGATCGCAAAAGTAGCACGTTTTACGAACCTCGAAGAATTCCGGCCATTTCATGCAGAATCTCAGTTCAAAGTTTGGTTCATTAAGTCGTAAAACTCGCCGAGATGGTCCTGATTGTGGCTCCATTATTATTTATAGGAATTAAACACACTGTAAGTAACAACAGTGTTATACTAACTCACAATAATCACAATAAACACTCAATACTGAATAACGTCATTCGCGAACAATAGTCACGGAACTGGTATCATACGTCTGTCAGACGGCGCGATCAGTTTACTACGCACTTACTCAAGGTCAAACAAAGCAAGGGCTACATCACCTTCCCTCCAACTGAGAGGTACACAAGGGAAGAAAGCAGTAGGCTGAGGATAGGAGAGGGGATGGCCTTTGAAAATATTTCAGCCGTCTCACAGACGTATGATACCAGTTGAGGGTTAAGGAAGAGAGGGAAGATTTTTGGTTATAGTATTATTGGGGCACCCTTTGGTAATGTATATGGTATTGCTTCATATGCCTGTAAGAACTTGGAGCAGGTTGAATACATCTCATTTTGTACAATTAATAATATTCATGCTGTAACAATAAAACTGCAAGATGTAACCATCGTAAATATCCACACACCTCCAGCCATCTGCTGGCCAACCCGAGCTTTTCCAGACGCAAGTCATCCAACTATCTATGCTGGCAACACCAACAGCCACCATGAAACTTGGAAATATGCAAGAAATGGCGATAAAGGCATAGCTTTAGTAGAATGGTCAGAAGACCTAAATTACATCTTATATTTGATGCACATGAGAAAGGCATGTTTAGATCTGCTGCTTGGAAGCGAGAGTCTAACCCAGACCTCCATTTCGTCACACATGACTCTGTAGGCAACCCTCTACCCATGATGAGAGAAGTCTTGGGGGACTTCCCAAATAGTCAACACAGACCAATCTTCCTTGAGATGGGCATCTCTGTTCCCTTAATTACATATTTCCAGACCCACGCTGGAACTTTAAAAAGGCAAACTGGAGGAAATTCTCTGAAGAGCTGGACATAAGCATCAGACAGATTCCTGCAACTAGCCATAATAGTTCAGAGAATTGTAGGGCTTGTGAAATCTGTAGCCAAAATGCACATCCCAAGAGGTTACAGGAAAGAATATAATCCTGGATGAAGTGAACAGAGCAATGCCGTGTACAAAGATTTTCTTGAATCAGGTGCCCATATGACTGGTGAGGAGATATTATGGAGTCTAGATGAAAATCGTAGACAAAAATGGACAGCAGCAGTTAGGGATTTCTCTCATTCCAGTAGAGAAGCCTGGAGCCTACTAAGAAAACTTGGAGGAAGCTCAATAGGAGTTAGAGAGAAGGCAACTATCTCACCAAACAAAGTAACCTCCCATATTGTTTTAACTTCAAGTGTTACTAAAGATAAAAAAACATACAAAAACAGTGAAAAAGAATCTAAGGATGCTTAAACGTACCTCTCCAAGCTCTTCCGAGTAATCTGAAGCCTTCATGATTGATGAGGTTGATACAGCAATAAAGGACATGAAAGTTGGTAAGGCACCAGGTTTTGATGGAATACATCCTGAATTTATCTTAAATATGGGAAAGAATTCGAGAAGGTGATTGACGTGGTTCTTTACCCACATATTTTAGACAGGTATTCTTCCCAAGGAGTTTAAGAACACTAAAATCCTTGCCATATTGAAAACTGGCAAACTGAAAGATTTACCACAAAACTACAGACCAATCACTCTCCTCAGTTGTTGCTATAAATTCCTTGAAAGACTACTATACAATGGAATTAGCATTGTAATTAATCAACATATTCCTATTGACCAAGCTGATTTTAGTCAGAATCGTAGCTGTTGTGACCAAGTCCCTGCACTCACAACATGCACTGAAGCAGGCTTTCAGCAACAGTTGAAAACCTCTGCTGTATAAACTTCTTCAGGTATTACCATGCAAAACCACAGAACAATTAATTGGAAACATGCTTAATAGTAGACTCTTTCAGGTTGTTCTAGGGAATAGGACTAGCAAGCTGAGAAGATTGAATAATGGTCACCCTCGAGGATCAGTCTTGGCTCCTCCCCTGTTCAATCTGTATGTATCACACTTGCCACCAACAAACTCTAGAAAATTTTGGTATGCTGATGATATAGCTTTAACTACAAGCCATAGTACCTGAAAGAAACGGTGAACATTTTAACTGATGATCTTTCCATTCTTAGTGACTATTTTCAAAAATGGAGACACCAACCAAACACCAGCAAAACTGAGGTGTCCTGCTTTCATCTAAATAACAAAGTGGCAAGCTGTACTCTCCAAGTGTCTTCTAATGGTAAGGTCCTCGGACACTGTCCTTCAGGCAACATCTAGTAAATACAGCAACAAAGATTAGGAGTCATAACAACATTCTGCACAAGTTGTGTGGTGCAACCTGGGTACTTCTGCAACTACCTTGAGATGTTCTGCATTTGGTTTAGCATTCTCTGTGGCAGAATATTGTTCTCCTGTGTGGATCAACAGCTGCCATGTGAAACTTGTAGACACTCAACTCAACAACACAATGAGGATTATTTCAGGTGTAATAAGATCAACTCCTACCCACTGGCTTCCTGTCTTGAGCAACATCATGCCTCCTTCATTCCGTAGAGCACAAGCACTGTTGAGAGAATACTCCAAGATAAATGAGAAGCCTGACTTGCCCATCCATTCCAATATTCCTGACCTTCAGAGGAACCGGCTGAAATCTAGACATCCACTGGTTGAGTTTGCTCAGAGGCTCACAGAAGACAATTTCAACCCCTATGTCCAGTGGAAGGAAGAATGGATCTCAAAAACAGGTGAACATTTCTGGCCTTTCTTCCCACCTAATTCGAGGTCTGATCTTCCAAGAAGAACTTGGACCATACTTAATAGGATTCGATGTGGTCATGGAGTCAGTGCTGCATCCCTGCATAAATGGGGAAGATACAATCCTCCGAGTGTGACTGTGGTGCTCCTTTTCAAACCATCGAACACACTGCAAAGGAGTGTAGCAGAAGACCCTACCCTGGAGATTGGTTTTATTTTCTAGAGGCCAATACAGGGGCTCTACAATGGATAACAACTTTGGACATTAAAATATAATGTAATTGCTTTCCTGTTTCTGTATATATACGCTGTACGATAAATAACAATAAATCTCTTGAACTTTTTCACACCTTGTTGGAGAATGGAACTCATGCTGTGGGTACCATATGCTGTAACAGGAAGAACGTGCCTCCAGAGTTGCATGCAGTAAAACTGACGAAAGGTGAGGCTATTAGTATGACAGCTAATAATATTCTCACCATAAAATGGAAAGACAGAAAGGATGTGCATTTACTTTCAACTGTTGATAAGGACTTGGACCTTGATGTGAAACTTCAAAGAAAATGAGGTGAAGGAGAGGAAGTGGTGAAAGACTCCAAGGATAATGGAAGATACAACCAGAAAATGAATGCAGTATATCGTCAAGACCAAGTCCTTGCATGTTTTCCCGTAACGCAATGGACTATCAAGGGTCATAGAAAATATAACGAAGTACCTATTAGATGTGGCTAACTTCAATTCATACATTGTGTTCATGAAGGATACTGGCAGGTGGCTGCACTATACAAAATTTCTCATAGCATTTGCGAGCGATTGTTGCAGTGTTGCTCTCCTGCCTAGAACAACAAAAGAAAGAACGCCTACTCAACACAGCCTCTGTGACCTCAGGCAAATGTATGGGGACATTTCCAGTGCCTATTCCTCAAACAGAAAGAAGAAACATCCATCTAGGCCATGCAAAGTATGCTAGGGTCATAAAACATGGCCCAAAGTGAGGTGGCTATATAAAAAGTGCAGTATTCCACTCCACCTGGAAAACTGCTTCAAAAACTATCTTCAGTACTCGGGAGATAGTGGGTTCTAACCCCACTGTTGGCAGCCCTGAAGATAGTTTTCCATGGTTTCCCATTTTCACACCAGGAAAATGCTGCAGCAGTACCTTAATTAAGGCCATGGCCACTTCCTTCCCACTTCTAGGCCTTTCCTGCCCCATCATCGCCATAAGACTTATCTGTGTCGGTGCGACATAAAGCAAAAGAAACCAAACTGCAAACGCCATGGTGCAACAGCCCCTGCAGGGCCATGGCCTACCAAGCAACTGCTGCTCAGCCTGAAAGCCTACTGACTACGAGGTGTCGTGGGGTCAGCACGACGGAAACTCTCGGCCGTTGTTCTTGGCTTCCTAGACTGGGGCCACTATCTCACCATTAGGTAGCTCTTCAAATTTGATCACATAGGCTGAGTGGAACATTTACAGCAGCCCTCATATGCACGTAAAAATCCTTTCCCTGGCTGGGAATCAAACCCGGGGCCTCCAGGTAAGAGGCAGGCAAGCTACCCCTACACTGCGTGGCCGGCAAAAAAATAATACAAAAAGGAAGCCTACACCATCAGAAGTCTTTCTGATGTACAACATACAGGCAGACAAGGTAAAAAATATGGTATATCCAGGGAGTAACATAGGACCATTGTGCTGAAATCAAATGCTGGATAGAGAAAGCGGAGTCCATCATCATTAGCATTTGGCAACTCCTATCTTGAAACGATCTCAGAATAAAGCTCAAAAAGAGAATAACATATTGCTGTGTCCTCTCCTCCCTACTAAATGCTGTAGAGTGCTATATATTTTATTACCCACAGAAAAGAGAATCCAAACTTTCAAGATGTGGATATATAAAGGCAAGTTGTGTCATTCCTGTGGGTATTTCCATGTTGCAGCAACAGAGATAGGTCTTATGCCGACAAGAGGATAGGAAAGGGCAAGTAGAAAGGAAGCAGCCATTGCCTCAATTAACGTACAGCCCCAGCATATTAATGATATGAAAATGGGAAACAATAAAAACCATCGTCAGGGCTGCCGACAGTGTGGTACACTACACAATGAGCTGTCGACCTGAGCTTATTAAGACAATTTAACTAAAGAGGCTGGAATACGTGTGTCACATTATGAGGACTCCTAAAGAGGACAGTCTGTTACAAGTAAAATTTTGATGAAACAATCTTGGCAAAAGAGGACTCAGAAGAAGACTGGCATCTCGGATAAACATTTTGGAGAAATGGGTTGGAGCTCTTCGGCACATGACGAAAGGAAGATAGCCATGCTCATAGCCTGAATCTGGTTAGGATAAGGTAGCAGTAACCATGAAGAAACCAGCCACAAGATGCTATGCAGTGGAGGGACTCTGAACAATAATAGCTGCTATAGATATCCTAGCATAAAATTTTGAACTACATGAAGAAAATATGAAAATTGTTTAAAAGTATTGGAAACCTCACTATACATCTTTCCAAGCATCTTCAAAATGTCTGCTTTAAAATGAGAAGTTGCTCAATTAAGTCTATTCAGCAGTTTGTAAAAATTTCCGTTATCAGAAAAATGTCATCATAATAATAGATTACTTCAAATGTGTTCACCTGTGTTTCTCTTGGCACTGCCAACTCTGATTTTGGTTCTTCTTTCAAATGTACCTCTTCTGATATAATTTTGTGATTGTCCTGTGGAAAAGTAAATACATTAGACAAATTTTCCAGACACATCTGGAAATATATTTATATATGAGTGGGCTTAACAATTCATCATTTCCTAGTAAATGAGACAGTTTTGGTTCCAAATCTTCATTATCATTTGTCAGAAAATCACCATGTTGAGTATCCATAAAAGCATGACAACTAAGAGAACTTCAGGAGTGGAGGAATGACCTGTTTAAAGGCTCAGAGTTATTTTTGAAGAATAGAAAGATTATATAACACAAAACCTTCAAAATAACACTGAATGATCAGGAAAATGTACAGACATACTTATATATAATCTGCTTTATAAATTTTTTTTATAGTTGCTTTACGTGGCACCGACATAGATAGGTCATATGGCGAAAATGGGGCAGGGAAAGCCTAGGAGTAGGAGGAGTAGTAGTAGTAGTAGTAGTAGTAGTAGTAGTAGTAGTAGTAGTAGTAGTAGTATTTATTCATTCATCATGTCGTTTACATATTTACAGGACTCTGTTTTATACATACATAACTCTTCTAATAACATTGTTACTTGAGAAATATTAATCTTATAAATAAACCACATATATTACAGAAGTAGTAGTATTACTATCAACATATTAATACTTAAAATAAATTGAACATGTCACTATCTCTTGCACACATTAAACAAATTATTATTATTATTATTATTATTATTATTATTATTATTATTATTATTATACAAAATCACACCAACCTCAACAGAGTCGAGTAGATATCAGTAAAATACCACGTAAGGTGAAACCTTGTGTGTGGTGATTTAGAATATTAATTACATAGAAATTGGATATGGTGACGTGATATTCTCATTTAGTTATTTCTTCCATAACAGTTTTATTATCCCTGACAAAGGATTTAAGACACTTCAGACTCATTTTCTGACCTAATAAAGTAGTTTGTAAAGAACCGGGAAGGATATTAAAGAATTTTGGAATGAAGTACAAGAAACTGCACTTTGTTATGCTAAGTTTGGGTTTGTATAACATACAACGGTGGTACATCTTACTGCGTGTTGAATATTCATGTTTAATGTTCTCAATTATATTTTTGTTTTTGTTAATATATTTGTATATTTCAAGGGCATAGAGCTGTTTTACATTAAATATATTTGCTTCAGCATATAATTGACTACTGGGGTATAATCTTCCTTTCTGGTACATTATTCGTAATATAAGGTTTTGAACAACCTGTATTTTACTGATTATATTTTTGTAGGCTCCTCCCCATGCCAAAATTCTGTAGCTAAGAATAGACTGAACTAAAGCGTAATAAACCTGTCTTAACAATTTAATACTGGATATGTATTTTAAATTATGAAATATATAAACAGTTCTTCTGATTTTCTTTCTTAAATCGGTAATGTGACTTTTCCATTTCATGTTCGATTCAATTAATAATCCCAAATACTTAACATTATTTACTTTATAAATTTTGTAGCAGTTACAATTAAATTTACAGTTGATGTTGTGTACAATTAATTCATTAAAATCGTTTTGTGTATCTGTTACAGAAAAATTCATAAATTTTGTCTTTTTAATGTTTAGGAATAATTCACTATTATCTAACCATGCTTTAACTTTAAGCAGTGCTCGAGTTGCTCTGTATCTGATGAGATTCCAGCTATCACCCTCAATATAAATGACTGTATCATGTGCATATGTTACGATGTGTGTATGTTCGGCATTTGCTATTGTATTCTCTAGATCATTAATAAATAGAATACACAATAAAGGACCTAATACTGTGCCTTGTGGGACACCCTTCATTATCCTCATCGGTGTGCTTAGATGACTATTAATTTTGACATACTGTACTCGATTTGTCAAGTAACTCTCGTGCAAATCCAGCACATTACCCCTAAAGCCGTATTTTTCCAATTTCTGGAGGAGCAAGCGGTGTGACACACTATCGAATGCCTTTTCAATGTCGAGAAATATCCCTGTCGAGAGCAGAGAAGAATTAAAATTTTCGTATATTCTCTTTGTTAAGGCGGATATAGCATCAGTCATTCCGAGATTTTTAATGAATCCAAACTGTCTGGGCGAGAGTATTTGGTGTTTTTCTAAAAATTGGTAAATATTGTTCTTTAAGCATTTCTCGAATATTTTTGATATTGTTGTAGTTATCGAAATGGGTCTGTAATTTCTAATGTCATAAATATTTCCAGACTTGTGAAGTGGTTTTACTATTGTTGTTTTAAGCTGTTTTGGAAAGTTATCTAAGGTGAAGGAATCATTGATAATATTCAGCAACGGTTCCTTTAATGACTCTATATTTTCTTTAATAATTCGAGCCAAAATATTGTCTATTCCTACAGCTTTGTTTTCATGTACTTCACTCAAACATCTCTTCAGATCGTATTCTGTTACCGGTGCAAGGAAGCAAGTATGAGGGTTGCGAGCAATATTTAATGTGGAGTCGGAAATCTGTCTGTGATGCTTTGCCTTCTCAGTGGTTTCGTTAATGAAATAATTGTTAAATTTATTAGAAATATTTATGTCATCTTTCCAGATCTCACCTTTATATCTGATTTCCTTGATCTCTTCTTTTCTAACTGACCTTTGTGTTATTTCATTGACTATGCCCCAGACCTTACCCCGGTTATTTGAATTGCGATTGATCAGATTCCTATAATACTCAGTTTTCGTTTTCATAATTAGATCATTTAGTTTGTTCCTACATTTCCTGTACTGTTCTTTAATTTCCAAGTTATCCTTATTTTTTAAATATTGTTGATAAAGTCGGTCTCTTGTGTGAATAGATTTTACCAAACCGTAAGAAATCCATTCTGTTCTTTTGACTTCCTTTGATTTCAATTTAACAGTGGACAGGCTCATGCAGTTTTTAATTGTATTCACGAATTTATCAAGTTTGATATCTAAATCACTGCTGTTTAAGATGTCTCCCCAATTTATTTTAAATGATTTTTAAGCTGAAAATGATCTATTTTAAAACAGTTACGTCGAAAATTTGGTATATAATTAGGGACCGAGGCATTTTGAATGTTGAGACTTACTATTATACGATAATGATCTGAAATTTTACTTTGAGAGATGATAGACAGAACTCAACCTACTTTTAATTAAAGCATGATCAATACAGGATTTATTTGTACCAGATACTCTAGTAGGATTGTTTATTAAGGACTGAAAATTTCTTTCTTGTACCATGTTGAGATATTCGTCACAGTCGTGTTCATTTAAAAGGTCTATATTTGTGTCCCCTATTATCAGTTCGGTTTCAACATGGCATCTATCTTGGAGATAATGATCTAACGCACTGAGAAACCGCTGTTTGTGATATGCAAGGAAGTGGCCACAGCCTTAATTAAGGTACAGCCCCAGCATTTGTGTGGTGTGAAAATGGGAAACCTCGGAAAACCATCTTCAGGACTGCCAATAGTGGGATCCGAACCCACTATCTCCGGGATGCAAGCTAACAGCTGCGTGCCCCTGACCGCATGGCCAACTCACCCGGTCAAATAATCTGCTCATTATATACAAACCAATTCTGAAATATTAAGAACTTCACAATTTATCACTGTTATCTTTCACATCCTGTACCAGCTAATACAACTTAGCAGGAAAATGTACCTTCCAAATTTCTCCTTGTATATGAAGTGCTCTGCCTGAAGGCAGGGAGGATCCTCAACAGCTTTGTCATCAGCTGCAATATAGAGCAAGGTGTCACTGGGGAGGCAAACTAAGGAAATAAAGAGTAAGGTAGTTTCACATTGCTTTCCTCTTCCAGCAAGACAGTGCTGTTACATAACAGTCTCTCATATTCACTGAACTGTACATACAGACCAGCTATTTCACACCTTTTCCTATAGGATCTGGCTGTATTAGGAATGGTGTTACCCATACTGCTCATATCTCAGTCACTTTCATATCGTAAGAGCCAAGGATGAAACTGAGACCCTAAATACAAGTGACAAACTTGTTCTGGGCCAATCCAGAAGACAACAGGCATTGAGCACCAGAGATGGATTAGAGCAGGCCACCTCATTTGGATGGCATCAAGGACATAACCCCTAAACAACATGAACCATAACCTATAGGTTATCTACAATATCGCAGAGGGCCTGTATGCCTGACATCAGTGCTCCTTGTGAAGGCATGAGTACATATGGTCAGCTGACAGGGATATTGCAACTTGCTTCACGTTGCACCGATACAGATAGGTCTTTTGGCAGCGATAGGATAGGGAAGGGCTAGGAGTGGAAAGAAACTGACCACAGCCCTAATTAAGGTACAGCCCCAGCATTTGCCTGCTACAAACACAGGAAAATGGAAACCACCTTAAGGCTACCAACAGTGGGTTTGACCCACTATTTCTCTAATACAAGCTCACAGCTGTATGACCCTAACCGCATGGCCACTTGCTCAATAAAGATATATTGTGCATTGGGACAGGACTTCATATTTATTGAAAAACAAAAGGTCAGACTGTTGTCCCTAGAATGCCAGCCCTATGTTCAGTATACGGCTGCACAAATCAGTGTAACTAATCCAAGGATACATTTTGTTTTAACTAAGTTTACTAAATTATAAATGACATTGCTTTTGAAATTCCTGTTTGATATTAAACCCATTTTAATGTTTAAACACAGGAAGTGCTGTGAGACAGAGTTATTATTCACCGATCATGTTTCTGATTTCCTTTTCAAAGACCAAGGAATTAACTCAACAACGGGTTGTGAGGTGAAAAAAGACAAATTATATCCCACCCAGTACAGTCATTTTTGCTCCACACTCTTCGAAGTTAAGTACATGTATCAAATGACCAGTGGCTATTTCTGCCAAACATGACATGGTTCTAAGCATTTTATTTTCCCTCACATTTACAAACAAGGAAAATAGAGTGCTCACTGCCAATAAAACGTAACCAAGAAAACCCACCAGATGCCACCTGTTAAAATTTAAGTGAGACCATTAAACAGATATAAATTATCTGTTCCTAACGATTTGCTGCTCCTATTTATTATGCAACTTAAAATTGTAGTGATCTGGGTGATGCTGTTTTAAAATTTTATTTTTTAAATCACCAAACCTATGACTAAATCTACAGCTTTTGCCCCATTCCTAAAAAATTAATGCAGTAATTGGAGCAGGCTACCAGAAAAATAAAATGGCTGAAATCATAGCAAAGCAAACAAAGAGGAACAGGAGGAAAGTCTTCCATCAGCAAGAAATCATTGAAAGTCTTCACAAAAAACATAATGGTTCCGGTCTCAATGTTCTGGGCAGCTATTTCCAAGAGGTGATCCAAGACCTTGTCAGGCTTCAGGCCAACCCAACCATGCATTGATATCCCCAGTATCCCTATTGTTACCGGTACCTCAAGAAATTTTTACACCACCACATCTTCAAAATATTTCTCACTGGGCAACATCTCTTGATGGCAGTCGAGGTTTTATAGAGGAGACTTTTTAAAAGAAAGAAGAAGTTATGGCTTTTTCACAATCAATCCTCGGAACTTAGATGATTAATGAAACAGCTGTTAAGAAGAACTTGGTGCGGGACAATAAACAGTTTTGTGTCTGTGTTGACTTAGCTCAGGTATACTTAGACACTGGTGAGTATGAAGTGGCCAAGGAAGCATTAGACTTTATGGTGGCAACACTGAATAGGAGCTCAAAAATACCAGTTTATGGAGGGCTCATACAAAAAAAAAATCATATAGTCAGCAGCTGTGATGGGATTGCGACTAATAGCCTTAGGAATGAAGTCTGTTGGACTGAACTCCCCAGTGTTCTTTTCCACATCCAGCAGAGTTTGAGCAAAAGGCATTAACTTTCCTTGATGCTGCTCACAATATAAAATTTGCAACGAATTCCCTAGCAGAAAAGCAGGTTTTTGTAGATGGTAGTGCTCCAGACCAAGAAAATATTACTGAGGTGAAATACCTGTAAGAACTTGGTACTATTACAGGAAGTGAAAGGCCTGCACACTGGTTATAGATTAAGGAGAAAGAATTTAGAGGGGGTGAGACAGAAGATAAACATTTCCTGAGGTGCATAAACCTTCACTAATTCTGTGGCTAATACACATAAATGTTGCAGTGATCTAGGGCTTGAAGTGCTTACTGATTGTGAAAGTACCATTCAGGTTGCAATGTTCCTAAATTTTATATTTCATTTAATAAATTCAAGGCGTCTTATGGGTAAGTGAACCAAGGCTGCAAACAGATATTCCAACCACGACAAAACATGTACTGATATTGAAGAATGCATAAGTTATCCTAATAATATTATGTTAACGGATGGTTCGTACCTCTGTAACTTTAAGAAAATAACTGCAATGAATGGTATCATTTCTGATTTGTTAAGTGTACAAGGTCTTGCAGAACATATGTCTGGGGAAAGGATTCTGCACTAAGATACCTCCTCACACAGAGTTTAAGATGGATATAAAATTCTGGTCAACTCAAAGCTGTATACAGGAAGTGTCTCAATGGTCAGATTGTCCGGCTCCATGGCTAAATGGTTAGCATGCTGGCCTTTGGTCACAGGGGTCCCAGGCTCGATTCCCGGCAGGGTCGGGAATTTTTATCGTAAGTGGCTAATTTTGCTGACATGGGGGCTGAGGGTATGTGTTGTCGTCATCATCATTTCATCCTCATCAAGACGCACAGGTCGCCTACCGGCGTCAAATGAAAAGACCTGCATCTGGCAAGATTAACTTGTCCTCATATACTCCCAACACTGAAAGCCATAAGCAATTTAATTTTCTTTACTGGTCAGATCGACCTGTCTTGTAATTGTAATATGTGATTTTGAAAGGTACTGTTTTATTGAACCCTGGTCTTGTACAGAGAATTCAACAAGAAATAGATTTTGATAGACATGATCAAGATTAAGTCACCAACTATGTAGTCCTTTCTTTATATAGTGAATATGTTGTTTATATTGCAAGCTGTGTGTAAAATATTAAGAGATAAGAATTTCATAATGTTTTGTATTGATGTGATTTCACTATTTAGTTTGTTTTTTTTTTGACTAGGGGCTTTACGTCGCACCGACAGAGATAGGTCTTATGGCGATGACACTATTTAGTTAAAAGAAGATATATGATATATCATGGTACAACCTTTCAATACTATTAAAATATGAAATGTAATTTTTACATTCCTACTTAATTACAATTGGTATTGGTGTCGACCATTATCCTTGGCCTTCATCAGCCAATCACAAATAAATATAAAAGACAATGCACAGGTAAATAAAATGAGAAGTTTAAATAATTCCATCAGTTGCTGTTTGTGAAGCACTAAAACACTTCAGAGAGCACTGTGTGTTGAAATTTCAGCTGATCAGTAAAAAGTATAAAAGACAATGCACAGGTAAACAAAATGTGATCAAGAATAAAGGTTGATACCACTTATAATTAAGCAAGGAATGTAAAAATTGTAATAGTACTGAAAGGTTGAAGCATCATATATCTTCTTTTAACTCAATAGTGTGTTAATTAAATTAATTAAATATGTGCAGTATTTGCGTCTTTTGCAGGGTTACATAACATCAGCTCATGTTCGTACTGGCAGTAATGAATTATACACCTACAAGACTTTATTACATCCTCCTAATCAACACAAATTCCTGAATAACTTCATTGATAACTTCAGGCCAAGCTGCCAATAGGGGAAAACACAGACACCCCAATAATGCAATTCATATCTTGTATTGAACATGATGATCTAGTAGAGGCCTATAAAGGTATAAATCCTTTGTAGTGCACAAGCACTGACACATGTGGATTGGTACAGTGTAATGAGTCTACATGACACACATCCTTTACTTATCATCACGGTTGAGATGCATAGTATGGAAGATACCACAAATTTATTGTTCTTTGCCTCAGTGCTTAGACATTCATGTTTTTCTAGAGGTGTCAGTTAAAAACATCTGCAACAGGCCACTATTATTATTATTATTATTATTATTATCATTATCATTATTATCATCATTATTAGTATTATCAACATTCTGAATGGCTAAATTACGATGAGAAGGACCATTCCTTGAAAATTTAGTTCCATTCTCATTCAAATAGCAAGACTTTTTTGTAATGGGGCTGACTGATCAAAAATCACCATCAAGGAGGTGAACTAAAAGTGAACCAACACTCAAATCAGATAGCATTTTTGTATATCATGTAATATGGCAATAAACTGATGATTGTATGTAAGAATGCATTTAGTATTTTGTACTGTATAAAGAACAGAGGAATCTTCCAGATATCTTCAGGCCATGCTGCCAATAGCGGCAAACACAGACTCTGTGCTAATGCAATGGTTATCTATGAGCACATTATAAAATGCCCTGTTAAAGGAATAGAAACATACATATTCATTATAAACTTTTGTTCCTTCTGGTGTTCAGTCTGCAAGCCACTGTGAATGTACAAATCACCACAACAATCCCCTATTTCAAACTAGTTCTATATCTCTGATTTTTAAATCATTAAAAACCGAGTCTAATCATCATTGCCATGGTCTCCCTGTATTCCTCTTACCCTCCATGACCGACTCCATCATTCTCCTACGTAAACTATCCTGCTCCATTCGCCTCACATGACCCCACATGACTACAGCTTCATTCATTCAGTTCAATCCTAACTTAGCCTTTATCTCTTCATAACAAGTACCCTCCTGTCATTGTTCCCGCCTGTTTTACCTGCAATCATTCTTGCTACTTTCATGCCTGTTACTTCTAAGTTGTGAATAAGTTATCCTGAGTCCACTGAGCTTTCACTCCCGTAAAACAAAGTTGGTCTGAAAAACACCTATGTTAAGATAGTTTCGTCCAGGAGCTGACTTAATTCTTCCAGAATACTGTTGATTGAAACTGTGAGCAGACTGCATTAGCTTGATTCCAGTTCACTTACTACATTATAAACCTGGGAGTACACCTGTTCCAACTTCCACATCCCCAATCTGACATTCAATTTTCTTGGATGTCTTACCTACTGACATCAATTTAGTCTTAGAAAGGCTAATTTTCATGCCATACTCATTGTACCTATTTTCATGTTACAAGACAGCAGATTGCAGGCTTTGCGCAAAATCTGCCATTAAGATAAAGTTGTCAGCATACGCCATATTGCTTACTAAATTTTCACCTTATTGCCACTTTCTACCTCTTAGCAGATGATCTATGTAAACTACGAACAACAAAGATTTTTCAAAATTCTGGCTAATAGAGAAAATACAATCCTGACAGCCCCTTTATGGCTTGGAACCTCACTGCTATTCATCCTACTTTCTCTGAATCACTGATCTCACCCTCCCTTCAAGGATGCCATTGAACACCTTGCCTGGTATACTGATTATTAAGATACCTTGATAATTGTTGCATTCCTTCTTCTTTGGTGGATTATAGGTAGGTGCAATTACAGCATTCATCCAATCTGAAGGTGCCTTACTAACACTGCATTATAATCTTATTTTATGACGCCATTTCAACCGTTCCTTCCTGCTATACCTCACCATTTCAGGCCTAATTTCCTATATTCCTGCTGCTTTATAACAATGGAGTATATCTACCATACTTTCCAATTCCTTAAGAGTAAATTCACCAACATCATTGCCCTATTGACACAAGAGTTGAGAAACAATAGGGATTGCAAGTAATATATGACACAGCAATGTTGCAGAAAAAGACTGTGTACTATAACTGAGATAATTATTCATGAGAATTAATTTGAAGTGTATGATGCTGTACTGGACGAATGGGCTAAAGGTGGTATTGTTGAAGAGACGTTATGAAGGGGCTAGAGGTAAAGGCTACATTTTACCTCATCAGGGTGCAATTAAGGACAGTGCAACGATGCGAATTAGGCCCATATTCAACACATCCAGTAAAAGGAAGAGGGAGTTGTCACTGAATAACTGAACGACAAAAGTCCAAACTTAATTGAACTTATTCCCTCTGTTGTGTTCAGGTTTAGAGAGGGGCCAGTGGGTGGTAGAATATTACATGTTGGCACTTCCATGTTACTGCTGCATTTGCGTGAAAGATTTTCTGTTATACAAGGATGAAGGAGAAGCCAGACCATGATGTCAAGATGTGTGAGATGAAAAACGGCACAAAGCTAAGAAGGCGGTTGCTGATTCAGGAACTCTATCGGTATTTGAGGTGACAGGTGTAGACCTTGCTGGACTCTTGATACTGAAAGTAAAAAGGAAGGGGTGGATTATATTCTTTCATTTGCTGTGTTCAGGGCAGTGCACTTGAACAGGTCAGCAATTACATACCGAATGGATTCTTACTGAGTTTTCCACAGTTCATCACTCGATGAGAAAGACCGAAAGTTTCTACAACAAAAATGGAACAAATTTCAATGGTACAGATAATTTGTTTTGAACTCTCGACTAACAGAACACAGCAAGAGAGTCCACAATGCAGCAAATACAGTACAGAATTAACCCTCCCACAGCAGGCTGGTAGGGTGGTTAGTGGCAAAGTCTGATTCAGATAGTAAAGAGAAATTTGAGATGTGTCTTCGGGAGAGCTTCACAGTGCTGTGAAGTGTTGACGAAACTACCGTGGAAGTGTGAAGCCGTCGTTGATTCCCGTCCTCTTGCCTACTTGCCTGAGAAGCCTGAAGATCTCAAAAAACTTTCACCTTCAAGTATTTTGCAAGAAAATGTCTGCATGGGAATACTAGATTTAGATCAACTGGATTCTGTGAACTTATCATGAGATGTTGATTTCTACTACAGTTGCAACAAGATTTTGAGAAGAATACCTAAGTCATTTGATCCAGGAGCAGAATACAATGTCTGCAAACACTGGATAAGAGGATGTGGTGCTGGTTGCAGCTGATGGGAAAGAACTGGATCGACTGACCATTAAAACGGGTGCTGGAAGTGTATCATGGGAAAGTTGGACGATTTGTGAGGTTGAGAACATTGTCAGGTGAGGTGACTAGTCCACATCAGTGACTTCTGAAAATGCGAAGGACGATGCTGATGACTGTCCCAGCAGCTTTCACTCTCATGAACAGTCTGACTCATGAGATTCCTCAAAGTGCTATTATGACAGCATGTCTACTGTTTCATGTGAATATAAAAAATTATTCAATCTAAGTGATTTACAATAAATGTGAAGTTCCTGTCAGGTAGACAGAATGTTTCTCACAGGCTATTTGCTTTAGGAGTTAAGACTAAGGCATTCTGAAAAGATATCTCCCTCATTAATCCTCCTATCAAAATAGAGTACATGAGCAGGAAGTTTTACAAACAGATTTCCAGTAAGGTTGGTAGAGTTCAAATAAGGTTGGCCATGTATATCTTTTGGGAGAGTAAAATCATTGTTTCAGTCTTCACATAAATCCACAGTCAATTCAAGGATGTTGAAATGATACTGAACCTAAAAACTATCCATGGATAAGAGGATTCTAAATGTGGGTTCAAATACAGCCAGTAGTTTTTCAGTTACAAGAACTCAAACAACAACAAAAAACAGGCAAGACCCCTAAGGTAAAAAAATATTTAGGTATCATTATTACACCTGAAATGGAGAATTAAAAGAAAATGCTGCCAAAATAATCAATATATATTTATCCAGTTGTGACAATTTTATTTATATAGATTACAGTCATTACTAATATGCATGGCTCATGGTCTATGGACTAGAATGATGCAGGTTTCCGTGTAAATTTATCCTGTCCTACAAGTTTCTTCTCTAACTAGTGCAGTGTTTTTCACAGAAATTTTGTCAGCCGAGTATCGGGAATGAGTGGCTTGGTGCAGAATACTACGTAATAAACGGATATGAAAAAATTTCAATTTATTCCCCTCACGGCATTCGTATTAACAGATGGGTAACTGCAAAATTGAACTATTTTAGTATTTTTACCCTGAACAAGACAACAGAGGATTTTGAACTTCTAGTGTTCTACTGCTCATTCATAATCATTCAATACCGGGGATTACTATTCTATTGCTGTGGAGGGCCATACGGGTCTGTGACATCATTGAAAACTGCTGAACATTTAAACTCTGATGTAATTATGCTGAAAATAATGATTGATCACTGAACTAAACAGTTTTACAGTATGTAATTAGTGCACATCGAGCTGGGCGGTCTGTAAACATGGCAGGGCACTGCACTTAGGGAGAGCACTCTACTTGAACTAATATTTACTACAATTCTTTTATCACATTAACATCATGGCCTGCCCTATCACTCTAAACCTGTACACTTGCTTGTAAGATAATTAATGAAATCCTGCAGGAATTTGTTTCTATAAAAAAGAATAATAAGGTTGTTATAACATTCCTTCAGTTGTGGTAGATTTCATGGAACATTAATACAGCTGTTGCAGTACCTACAACCACACATTCAGGCCAGGTGATACCAGTGATGTAAAAAAGAGGTGGTCAACAATTTTGCAATTAACTGGTTTTTAAATACAGTATAAGGTGACTTTTCATTTCAATGTAGCACTTAACCATCTCACTATCCACATGACCCCTGTTAATTCCTGACAATAACAGGGAAAAATTATAGTACTCCCCTAGATTTATCCATCTGTGCAATCTCAAAAGCAACACTTTAAGAAGCCTTAAGAATATTGTGACAGTAGAAAATCCAATTACCAAAGTTGTCCATCAACATTATGAAATCTTTTTAATCACGAGAAAAGATGAGTAAAAATCAATAATGAGCAAGCTCCCCATATAAAAGTTAAATTTAAATCTGTTTGTGCCAAAGAGGATAATATAGAATTATCAATACTGCATTAATGGAAACGACCCCCACATGATTTTAGGCGAAAAGGAACCGACAAGTGACCACCAGTAATTTTATCTCGAAAAGTAACCCAAATGTCACTGTAGTAATTTTACCTAATGAAGAAAAGTCCATAGCACTAATAGGATCCAGAACAAGCATTAAGTTTCAGGTACTGATATCTCGAACTCATTGGAAATCTTACTGGGGCCTTCTAGGTAACATAAAGGTGCTCATTCTTTAAAGATGATGATGCTTGTTGTTTTAAGGGGCCTAACATCGAAGGTCATCGGCCCCTACATTCTTTAAAGAATAGGGCCTGTTCAGTTAATTTACACTGAAAATAATTAGTGTTATGTAACCAATCATTAAACTATCCATGGGGAAAAATATTGAATACAAGGTTCCATGCCAACAACTATCCACTATTTCCAATAACAATGAATGACATCCAGCATGTAATATACTACATGTGATGGTTTGGTCTGCCCAGTCAATATATTACTAGTTTCCAATTTTGTACAATTATTTCACTTGTACATGTTTCGGGAGCCCCAACTCACTTCATTAGCGATTTCCACATCATAAATCAATATTCCCCATAACTTAAGGTCTAATATTATTCATCTATACATACGACATCATCAATATATACCATTATTTTTAACACATACACACATAATGCCTATTTCTTGATAATGTTAGTTGTAATGGAACACATTAGAACATTTATAAATAGTTCAACTGGTTATTCTTATGTTACGTGACACTTCAAACATTTATTAAAACGTCAGATTATTTACTTAGAAAAATCAATTATTGATAAAAAGTTTCTTGGTACGGTTTGTTCTGTTGTAGCCCTCTTAAGCATTCACCTATTAAAAAATTAACTATTATACTACCAAAGTTAATATCTTTGCCTTATTATTCTTAGAACACTTTCTAGAATGAACTGGTTTACCATTGAATTATTTGACTCCTTATGATCTAAACGTGCAATTCATTATATCATGTCAGACGGGATCTTTCTATGTTGGTGTTGGGCTGGAATTTAGACAAGAGCGGATCAAACCTCCCATCATGTCCATGAATTCGTGGCTATTATTTGCTGTTCTTACTGTAAATTATTGAAGCAGAGGAAGACTACCCGATCACCAGCCTAACACTTATTGATTCTATGTGGTGCAACACTAGCTTTAAAGTTTTCAAAACACTAAGATGATGGAAATCGTTCCTGCAAGAGGCTAATATATTTGAGCACCTTTGATACCATCAGGGTGATAAAGGATTTAATATGCGAACTTGAAACCAGAAGGCAAACCCTCCACAATCTGAGCTACTCAGATCGCCATTTTTCCTGACAAGAGCTACAAAGCCAAGAGAGATGAAGAGAATAACCACTTCGTCAGCTTTCAGACAGCTCTGCCACATAAAAGGTGCATACCTGGAAATTCTGCATTTGTGTAATCATAAAAAATATACTTAGTCAATTTGAGATTAGTATACAAATATATATGAGCTTTAGGAATAGACAGCATGATAATCATACATCTCCTGAACATCAGATAAAAGTAGAGTTATGTAACCAGTCAAACTCAGGCGACTGCTAAGGGTTTAATTGTAATCACTATAAAGTTACCTGGAATGATACTTACACATGAAGTATTTGAAGTTTCCTCAAAGCAGATTGGTTCCTCTTTGACCTTTACTTCCAAGTCCATTTTAAAGAGCGTGAGAAGGTCTAGATGCTTTCGGAATGTAGATTACTGAAACATGAGCAACAAACACTATTATTGCTGTTTTGTAGTCAAGTCTGTACTTTTAGGCGACTGTTGATACTGTTCTCATAGCCACAGGACCTCCAGTTTTACCTGGAAATGAACCTCAGGGAAAAACATTTTCAATGACAGAACAACCCACACCCACAAAATGGGATTAATTTGCATACCTCTTTTGAAAAGCCTGTGACTATGCAACTTACATATCACCCACTACACTGGGAGTCTAATGACTTGGTTTGATGTACCTTCCTTTTTTTACTATTTACTTACATCACACTGACACGGATAGGACTTATGGCATTATGGCTAGGAGTGGGAACCAAGTAACTGTCACCTTGAGTAACGTAGAGTCCCAGCATTTCCTTGGCATGAAAATGGGAAAACACAGAAAACTTTTTCTAGGGCTGCGACTTCCTTCCCACTCCTATCCCATCATTACCATAAGACCTATCTATGTCAGTGCAATGTAAAGCCAATTGTAACAAACAAAAAAAGAAATTCTACAACCAAACCTTCGAACCTATTCATTTCTTGCTCAACTTGCAGGGCAAATGATCCACATTTAGCCACTGTGAAGACACAATCCCTGTGCCCTGTCCCTCCACTAGCTCTATTGGCCATGTACATTTTGTACTGCTCAATATAATCCTCACTCTCTTTATACTAGAGTCCAGCGGAGATTCAGATACAATATAAAATTTGAAAGTCACTATTAGGAATGTTTGATATAGTACATCCAGTTTTGTTTTCAATCCACAAAGCTTTGGAAGTAAGTGGTGGGCCCCATCTTATTCATCACACTTACCAATTATGTAAATCATTCTGAATGTTAATGACAATTGTGGGGAACCCCTGTACCTTAAGTATTTTAATAAGCCAGTTTCATACATAGATATAGCCACAGTTCTTCTCTCGATGCACAGTACTCACCTGGGCTAGCAGCCCCTTTCATAGCCTCCAACCAATATGTTGAATGAAGTAGCAGTTCAGCCAGATTCCTTATTGATCAAACAAATTATTTGATAGAGAATAGCCAGGTACTAACTGGCAAGTTTATCCAGAAAGTTGCAACCATTACTGATTATGCTACAATATATACTGTATGTCCACTAAAACAAACAGTTCTGAACTGGCTGTGAACTCCTTTGTTACAAGAACAGTTCCAACTGCCTATGAACTCCTTCATTACAACAGTTCCGATCAACAGTTCTGAAATGGCTATAAACTACTTCGTCACAACAAACAGTTGCGAACGGGCTATGAATTCCTTCAAAATTATCTTAATGAGCATACATGAATCAGAATGCTTCCAGACGTGATTGTTAATAATGGTTTGTTGGAATTAGTAAATAGCATTTGTGAACTGTATAAACAGCATCTACGAATTGTTACAAAATGTTAAACAATGGATGATGGAAGACCTCACTATTCCAGTGAGAAGTACTGCATGTAGTCACACCATTTACTGGTCGAATCAAATGTGCATGTATAAACATGCAGTTCCTGGTATTGAACCCACGCTGCTGGCATGGGCTCTGAAATGCTTCCGAATGTAGTTAGAACAGCTTGAATTCAGAACCCACATTTCCGAAGAAGTTCTGAATTTCTGTTGGAACAGCACCTACAATATTGGCACAGACACCGTTTTGAATATAATACAATTATATAAATACTAGGAGCATTATAAGTATACCATTAACCCTTACTCAATAAAGAAAAAAATATGCATATTAAACTATTTTCTAAACACAACATAAACACATGTAATCTATTCAATCAAGATTTTCTCCTGCTCAAAAAAGTATTGGCACACTGTACGTCATTTGTTATTGAGCTTTACAGACAGCGCCGTGCATACCAGATTTGTGCAATCGGAGATGACAAACAGTTCAGTCGCTTGCCTGACGCCAGTGTATGGGTCATTCACTTGTCAGGATAAATCTGAAGGCAAAGGAGCATTCCGTGTCATTCCACACCATGGTGGTTTTCTTGCATTCATAGGGTAAAAGTTACCATGAATTTGGTAAAGAACTTTCTGTTACTTATTCAACAATGCGGGCAATCATCAAGAAGTTGCAAGAGACAGGTACAACAAACAATACACACAGATCTGGACGTCCAAGAGTTCCTACATGTAGGAAGCATCAAAGCCTGGTTCGCCTTGCACTAAAGGAGTCCTTTAAAATGCAGGGCCGATTGTATCGGACATCCAGACAACATCCAATGAACAGGTCAGTCTTCAAACTATTACGAATATTTTGAATGCAGTTGATATTCATGGGAGATCTCCCAGAAAGAAACCATTTATTTCGGAAATTAACCAAAAAAAACACTTCCAGTTCGCCAAAGTTTATGTCAATAAATCGACTGAATTTTGGAATTCTGTGCTATTTTCTGACGAATCCAAGTTTAACTTGTTTGAGTCTGATGGAAATGTAAAAGTGTGGTGCAAACGAAATACAGAGTTCCAATCACTACCTGCCCTACCTACAGTAAAACATGGGGGAGTGAGCATAGTCGTTTGGGAATGCATGGGAACTTCTGGTATTGGTGACTTGGCTATTATTGAAGGTGTCGTGGATCATCATAAATATACCGATGTGTTGCAAGGCCACTTATGTAGCAGTGCACAGAAACTGGGTCTTGTAGGCATCTTTAACTTTCAACAAGACAACAACCCGAAAAATACGGCTCTGTGAACGTGGGAAAAAAAATGCACCAAGAAAAGTTTTCACTTCACACAAAGCCCTGGTCTTAACCCAATAGAGCACCTTTGGGCTCACTTGGAGACAAAAGTTTGAAAATGTTGTTCTACAGACGGTGTTGTTGGAGGAATGGTCAAAATCTCAAGAGAGATAACTCGCAACATGGTTCCCTGCATGCCAAGACGTCTACAAGCTGTCATCAGTGCCAACGGTAAGCACAAAGGCTACTAGACTTGAGTTATGTGAATTAGAGAGACTTTAATTTCATTAGTGTATAGGTGTGCCAATACATTTTTGATGTGTAGAGCAACTGATTTTGTTTTCTAAACTATTATTTTTGTTGTGAGAAACCAATTTTACTCGAAGAACATTATATTTACTACTGTACATTTCAACAAATATATCGGTGTTTTGACATCACATGTATTTGTGTGGAATGCATATATAATAGTAGGTGTGCCAATACTCTTTGGTGCCAGTGTATACTACTGAGCGTGAGCAGGCTATTCAGGATCAATTCGGTACCATGTTAGAACAAATTTGCATGTTTTATCGCTAGGAATGGTAGCTGAGATATATTTAATGTAGACACCCTACAGTAGGCTGAAAAACAGACTTATCTACCGCTGATCTTTTATGTTTAAATGAGAACTGAACAATAAAGCTTACCTTATTTCCTATCCCGTAAAATACGGTATAAAGTTCCTTATGGGGATGCATAAGATTGAGACTCCTTTGGACACGGTGTAAAACGTAAGAGACTGCAATTTCCTGATGTAGAAAATATTAACGGAAACAGCGCAATCCACAGAATAAACCGGCAGAAGCAGCCGCAATATGTCCGAGATGCACAGCGCAAAACAAATTAATTCGAACATTAAGTAACGACAAGCCAAGCACTTCGAAAGTAAACCGGAAATGGTGCATACGGCCCCTCACAAATTTATAAACAGTGCGTCGTTCCTCGACCGTATACATACACATCCGGTATAATTCACTTATCTCCAGCTAACTACTGCACATGGATAGAAGTCAAAAGTCATCTGGGACAACCAAGACCAACCATTACACAAAACCACAAGACAGAAAATACATGGCGTGCGTACCAACGACAATCATGAAAGATATTGACTGCTACCTTGTCTTGTCTTGTCTTGTCACGATAATTTTATGGGCTTCGCTTGAGAGCGGTATACCCAGCCACGTAACCTAGAATAATAAAAAAAACCAAGTATGGAGGAGGCGGACAAATAAAGTCCAATGTGTAAGAAATGTGGGAAATTAAGGAATGAAACAACAAAACGACTACACAGGAAAAACACAGGGACACAAGGGGACTAATCTTCACGCCAAAGCGACCGGTACTTGGCGACTTTCTACCAAACACAAACAGACCGGGTCAACACCGAGGTTAGAGATAAAGGTATCTAAACTACTGGACTGGGTGGGTGGCAGAAAAGAAATGAATAATGGGACGACGGCTAGATATCGAGTATCTAACTCGCCTATATATTGGGTACCGCGAGAATATGAATGACTAGGATATTAGGTAGATATAAAGCAAGTATCGGAGGGAGTTCGTGTTATTTGGTTACATGACTACTGGCATTCCTGGGAGACCTAGTCTGTGAAGCAACATAAGATTCCAGGTTGTTTAAAAGAGCCACAACTTCCTCCTGCAGAGTAAGGAGCCTTTTTGTCCATGTGGCATCGTGCTCAGCTGCCTTAGCATACTGTCGGAAATAACTGGAATTAATTTCAAAACCGGGTTCGAAGCCCGGGATGTTTCTGGCTTTGCGGTCTCAGGCGACACAGCCTGCTTGGAAGGAACTGAAATGTTCGTCACGGATACAGAGACTTTGGGAGATATTGCAGGTGTAGCCGAGGGAGGTATATTGAGGAGTTCACGATATCCCTGAACATCATAACCTGGAGACCTATCCGGACTCGGGGTGGGTGATGATACAACCGCCGTAAATTTACGTTTTCTGGGCTGCTGATTCTGTAGAACCGGTGCAGATTTCTGGAGTGGAGGAAAATGTTGTATGGTCAAAAGGGGGTTGAATCTATTGGACACTGGGGTGAAAAAGGACTCTGAGGATAAAGGAGAAACTTCCAAAGCCTGCTTTTTTTCATATCCTGTTGTCGTTTATGTTCTGGGCATTGTAAAGATCCTACTGAATGCTCCCCGGAACAATTGAGACAAAGTTTGGTAGGAGTCGTACATACTGTAGTTTCATGATCTTGTGCGCAATTGGCACATCGAGGGATTTGAGCCCTACAGTTTTTTCTGGTATGGCCATATCGTTGGCATCGCCTACAGATAGTCGGTTGAAAGACAAATGGGTCGACCTGGGTACGAACCCGATAAATGGAAACGAAGGCAGGTAAAGTCTGGCTACGAAACGTGAGTTTAATGGTGCCAGTTGGAATATAACTGACCCGGCCATCCTGAACGGAGCGTCGGTTCATTCTCTGAGCTCCAACGATAGGGGCGGTCGATTCAGCAACCTGACAAATTTCCTCTACGGACAAATCTTTATCAACCCCTCGAATAACTCCGATCTTATATAGTGACGCGGAAGGAATAAACGCTTTAAGATTTTTTTCCTTTAAGATAGGATTGGTGAGAAAGTTATTAGCTTTTGTGCTTGTCTGAAACTCAATTTGAATCCTATGGCGAGCTCGCCTAGCAATTTGAGTAACACCCTCAAATTTACGGTCATATAAAAGTTTTCCCAAGGCCATGGGATGTATACTGCCCAATTTCTTACATTCATCAATGGCCTCCACAAATACTAGATAGGGGCCTTTATGTGGATCATCGTATGTCTGCGTTTCAGTTTTAAGAGCATACACATCAACCTTAGTAGAGGAAGCACGGTGACGATCCGATGGGGTTGGGTCATTTAACACAAGTGTATTTTCCATAGAGTACTCACGAATATCAACTTCTACAGACTCCTCCTCCATACTCTGTCCCCCACTCGACTCCGCCATAATGTGGGGAGGGAGTTAGAATTTAAGACAAGCTCCCAAGGAAGCTAAACAAGACGAACCTACTCGCACACCACACTGATGACTGCTACCTAGCGATGGGCATTCAGAATGAAAACTATGGAATTATTCGATAGTCGCAAACTACCGTTTCATTCGATTGTTTTCAACAACATTCGATGTTTCATTCGGTTTATATGATACTGAATTCTCCTGCTGTAGTTGCTCCCACTTAGCTCAAAATGATAGCACGCAAGTCGAATGTTACGGAAACGATAGGAACCAATGCAATAGCATTACGGTGGCGCGAATTTTAAAAAGTATCCAATGACGGTCCGTAAAAATTATTCCCTGCATTACATGGGCAATCATAGACATTCCCGGTATTTTCTCCGAATAATTTTATAAAATTGTATCTCCATACAACCTAAAAACTGGAGAGCAAAGTGTCAGTATGTTTCTGATAAGTTAATTAATTTTTAACAATACTACAATGCCAGTAATTCATAATGTAAATTTTCTTCCCATCCCAACCAATGAAATTAACCAATTCTCGCGGGTTTACTCTCTGTTTAGCATTGAACAGTACTGTGAATGCAAGTTGTACCGATATTTTAAATAAACTGTGTGTGGTATTTTATGTATATCGGGTAGTTTATACACTCTAAAATGAACAGAAAAAATAGATCAGCAGTTTGACAACATTTTAGCAAAACTTCTGAATTTTCTGCGAAATGCTTAATTTGCAGAAATGAATTTCAGTGCCGGAACAATACATAAAATTTAAGGGATCGCTTAAAACGAAAGCATTTCATTGCTTTTCAGCAATCTGATAATGTTGATAGTATTGATGTATTAAAAATAGATAATCCTCCTGGACATCCTAGTGAAAAAAATATATCTCAGTGTGACCAACAACCGTCAACTTCCATCTGTGATCATCCCTGAACATTCTGAAGGAATCCTGATCTCAAAACGAGGCTCGCGTCAGCTTACACTCCATAAGAGCTTCAAATTTGGCGAGTTAACTCCTGAAAAAGTGAAAAGACTCGATTCACTGCTGGGTGAAATGATGACTAAAGATTTACAACCTCTCTGTATTGTTGAAAAAAAGGGATTTATTAAATTACTTCATGAAATTGAACCACGTTACACATTGCCCAGCACACGTCATCTGACCAGAACAATATTCCTAGAACTGTACGAATCATGCAAGGCAGATATTCAAAGAAATCTGCACTTCACATCATATGTATCGATCACAACAGATATCTGGACCTCTTTAAATACAACATCTTTTCTAACTATCACTGCCCATTATTTCAACAGTGAATACATTTTACTGTCAAAGGTACTTGCAACAATTGAACTTGGGACAAATCACACAGCTGTATACCTTGCAAGTGTCATAAGAAGAGTTCTGGAAGAATGGCATATCATGGACAAAGTTGTAGCTGTTGTCACCGACAGTGGAGCTGCAGTGAGCTGCCATGTATAGCACATATGCTGAACCTGGTTGTACAGAATGCAGTGACCAACACAAACAACATTCTCAAGGCATGCAGAGCACTGGTAACCCATTTCAAATCCAGTGTTACTGCATCAGACAAACTACGAGGGATTCAAGCAGAAATGGGAGTCGCACAGTATAAACTGAAGAAAGATGTTGTAACGAGGTGGAATTCAATATATTACATGCTGGAGAGGTTGCTGCAAGTGAAAGAATCTCTTTCAGCTGCTTTAACATCTCCACCTACTAGTCCACCACCCCTTACTGCAGAGCAGTGGTCTACCATTGAAGACTGTGTGGCTGTATTAAAGCCAGTGGAACTTCTGAAAAAGGAATTTTCTGCAGAAAAATACCCAATAATTTAAAATGTAATTCCATTAGTCAGAGGGATCCAAGTAACTTTAATGAACAAAGAGCCACATACTACATTGGGAACCACATTGAAGAACAAGGACAAGTTGGGAAGATGGACATCCCACCATCTGCAACCTTACTGGATCCCAGATTTAAGAAGGTAACATTTGGAAATGAGACAAATTCTGAGCAATCTTAAAAACATCTGATTACGGTAGTGAGTTGTCAACACTTTGTGAGAGACAGATTACAGCAGAAGAACAAATTGTCTATCGTGCCACTACCAGCACTAATGACAATATTTGGTTCTTTCTAGAAGTTAATCTGGCACACTAAAAATGCAGAACGAATCCAACTAGCAATGAAACGATCCTGCTGCGACAGTACATTGACCAGCCATTTGTTGACATAAAAAGCAGTCCAGAAGAATTCTGGAAGAAACACAAATTGCCATGGAACACTTACTCACATTGTCACAGAAATATCTCTCAGTTCCAGCAGAAATAATATTTTCAAAAGCTGGGTAGATTATGAGTGAAAGAAGAAACAGGCTGAAAGCAAAACATTTAGATCTTTTAATATTCCTGAACACAAATCTTTGATTATAGGAAGACAGTGGTAGCCTAAGTGTCTGATTAATTATACTGAAAGTTTGATATGTTGTTTTAGTTATCCTAACCTGTTCTCCTATGTGCAAAGAATGAAAACGTTTGATCTAGCTACTTTATGTACGTTTTACCACGACATATTATTAGTGACTGCACATATAAATGCTTATTGCTCTACTACATGTGTGTTTCACTCAGTTCGCGGTTTGGTTGCATTGTTTCATGTTAAAATGCCATTTTTAAAATATAATGTAAGAGTCTGAAAATCTATGACAGCTTTGAAGAGAGCTATGTTTAGCGGGTGTTTGCACATGTATATTGTTTGACATGATACCAGTTAAATAAATAAAAATGAATTTTACTATACTTCCTCCTAAAACTGACCAAGTGCACCATTAAATATTTCATATCAAAATAAGTAGGCCTATGTGGTCCTAGTGTCCATAATCCTATAAATTGTTCCTAATGATTGGCACAGATCTTGTTGGAGCCGAAATTGCAAGGATCAGAGTAAATATAAGACCGTACACTGTAACAAGCGTGCATATTGTAGTAATTAGTAACTACCGTAAAGAATGTCAGCAATTCGAAAACCGAATGAAACTGTCGAATAAAAACATTCGGTTGTGCTCCTGGACTATCGTTTAACAATCGATAGCAGGAAACATTCGATAAGCCCATCACTACGTGCTGGTGCTACTTGCCTACTTGAACTGCTGACAAAGCAAACGACAGGTGTCATGGCATAGTGGTTGTACTTGTATAGACGTACACATTAAATTCGTTATTATTTTTATGTTTCATGCAATAAAACCGACCCTAATAATGATAAAAACCATTTAAAATACATGTTGAAGTTGTGTGGTGACAGTGTTTAACCAATGTGGTTATGTGGCAATAGACTGTGTTGGTTGAAAAGTGGCTCCACTTTCCTCTTACACAATAATATTTAATGAAATTATGTTACATGTCAAAGTAAGTAGGGTCTCTAAACAACAATTAAACTAAAGTGTATTCATAAGATGTATTGTAATGATGCAATATTAAATGCTTCTCTTTCCATTGTAGTCCCAGGATAAGGGTGTGGTGGTGATTATTGTTTTAAGTGGAAGTACAACTAGGCAACCATCCTCTATACAACACTAAGAAAGAATGGAAGGGATCCGACACTCCGAAAAATGAAGGAATCGGCCAAGGATAGACAAAGGCCACGAAGGGCGTGAAATTGAAAGACTCCCTATGCCTCGAATGCTTTAATATCGTCCGGGTCGGAAAATAACAAGACTTCACCAAGGGAGGTCGGATAGGATAGGTGAAAATGAGGAGCCTGGCACAAGTAAGTGGAGACAATACTAGGACTTAGCTAAGGGCCCTGTGGTTGCAACCCACGCTTCTAAATTGAGAGCACCTGGGGCCCCTTTTAGTAGTCTTACGACAGGCAGGGAATACCCTGACCACCGCCACCCACAGGGGAGCTCAGATAAGGACCCGTGGTCGCCAAACCACGCTCCTAAGTTAAGAGCCTTTGGGGTCCCTTTTAGTCGCCTCTTACGACAGGCAGGGTGTACCGTGTGTGTTATTCCACCGCCACCACCCACAGGGGGAGTTCAAAAGAAACCTTGAAGAAAAATAATACGTCGTCATTAGAATGGCCTATGGATTACGAAATTGGGTTTAGGCCTATACTATAATAACCCGCAAATAATTGTTCATACATAAGGCCTACCTGTAAAATGTAACGTTACCGGTAATGCATTTCTGATGGCGACTTGTGACGTTCAATGCTGCGCATGACATGGGAATCTTGATAAGGAAAAACGCATAGCCTATTGTTACAAATTAATGCTGATAATCTTTTTTCCAAGCAAACGTCTGTCAGATTTGCTGCACTTATTTCATTAAAAGTCCTATGATTATTCATTGCAATAGTGTTTTCAAAACGTCTGAACTTGATACGTTTAAATTGCAGGGAAAAGACCACATCCATTCATGAACTGATAATAGCGCTAAGCTAAAGTGGCATGCGGCTAGGACAGTATCGAAGTGTCAAGTTCTCTTGCCTGCAACTGTCATGGCGGCCGCAGTTCACTGAGCTTCCGACAGGAGCGCTGTAACCAATATGTTTAGCAGTCATATCGTTGGTGCGTACCTACCGAGAGACGGCAGACTCCATCTTTATCTTCTCTTTGAAAGGTGATGTTGGGCTCCCTTTGCGACGGCAGACGAATGGGAATCAGAAACTAGTGCTGGGACTGGGTAGGGAAGGGTCCAGTTAGTTCATTTGCTGGAAGAGGTTCATTAGATACCGTTCATAGCCTTGAGTCGTTCAAATGAACGAGGTAGTTCATGATGTGATATAGGCCTAGAAACAGCCCTCGCGGCACTTCGTTCAGATGAACGAGTTAGTTTATTATGAGCACGAACAGAAAACAGCTACACAGTGCTTCCGCCCGTTTGCCTAAGTAAAGAAATGGTATCTAAGAGACGGAGAGACATATAAGCTTTCTAATTTTGTATAACTCCTTCTCCCCATTTGAGGAGGGTGACTGATGTGCTGTCACGTGACCATTAACAAGTCACGCCATTGGCCATTCTTGAGCAAGCTTATTTGTCGTTCAAATGAACGAGGTAGTTCATTTGTGCTGTCTGCATGGAAACATCTCTCGCGGCGAAGTCGTTCAAATGAACGAGGTGGATAATTATGAGCATACCAGCAATAGCATAGCGGCGCGAGTTACTGTAAATACGTATATTTTACGATAGCTGGTGCTTGCTCAGGTCTTAATATGAACGACAAACCACATAGCATTCAACCGCGCCGCACCTCTTACGCTATTTAAAGCTCGGCGGTTCGAGGGGCGTATGGATCAGCTGTTTGAGAGAGAAGAAGCGATTTACCTATTTTATCCACGGAAAAACATTTCTCTAAGATGATAATTGTCCTTTTTAGCTGTTAAGAGCTGGGGAAGACGAGTCCTGTTGAAGCGTCCTTTTAATAAGGAATGTTCCTGAATAACTAACTAATATTACAATGTTAGATATAAGTCTAAACAAGTATTTACTCTATAAAACCAATGTTTTTCCTTGTGCCTGACACTGCACTCATCAGAGTGGGATGTGTCAGGCCCTACCCACTGACGGTGGGATGTATGCAGGTGTTTTATCAGAAGCCCGATAACTTTTGATATGCTCTGTTGGTGTGTAAAATCTAATTCCCTTGATATTTTCATTAATATTACATTGTAACAAGAGGAGTAATGACTGAAATTAAGAACTTATATAGGTTTCTGTCGGTCACCACCTAATTTTAACCGCTACTTCATTCATCTCATTTTAGACATCATTACACATGGGGCAGGACAGATAGTAACCGAGAATAAGAATCGTCTCACAGGAAAAGGAAAAGGGGTTGAGCAGCTATTACTTTATGAACAGTAATATCTGAACTCTTTTACGGCCCCCATTTATTGTTAACGGTTTCCATGGAGGTCGAGGTGGCGAAATTCTATCCCGCAGGAGTTCTTTTACGTGCCAGTAAATCTTCTGATAAGAGACTGTCGTATTTGGGTACTTCGAAATTTATGAGCGTTTTCTATGTGGTGTGAACAATTTTAACATATGTTGTCATTTTAGTTTATTATTCTTCTATGCGTACTGTCGGTTACCACGTGATAACATGATTTGGCTACTCCGCTCCAAGTGTGTGTGATTTCGTTGTGCCTCATGTTGTTGACATTGATTGTTTTGTGTGTAGACAAAGTATTTATTTTCCAGTGCCCGTGTATAATTCTCACAACTGTCGTGTATTATAGAACGCTTACAGTACGTAAGTGCCAGACTATAAACAAGTTTTTATTACTTTTCGTAATGTTTTAAGAGGTAAACCGGCGATATTATCACCCCATTGTGTGTATTGTGGACCGTATTTTGCATAACACAGGACTCAAACAAACACGAGATCATTTATAGCTAGCAGGCAAGTACCGGTACGACATTTTGCGAACTTGGAATTTGATTGTCGTCTCTCGGAGCTCCTAGCACAAACAGCAAACAAGTACCCAATGCACAGACTTGTGTCTAGCGCCTGACAATGTGCAGCCACTCGGAGCAACTCGCCTAAGTTCGGTCCTGCTTGCAGTGTGCAGCCACTCGGAGTAGCTCGGCTACGTTCGGTCCTGCTTCGTTTAGCATTCTGTCTGGCGCATATTTTCACATGAACTGGCGCCTACAGCTGGTTTTATAGGTACAGTGTCCCTCTGAAGCGTTGTTGTTTAGTTTTGAGAATTGGTGAGTGATCGTGTATAGACAGAACTTTAGCATTCTGTCTGGCGCGTCTTCTCACATGAACTGGCGCCTACAGCTGGTTTTATAGGTACAGTTTCCCGCTGAAGCATTGTTGGGTAGTGTTGAGAATTATTGATGAGTAAAGTACGGTATATAGAAAGAACGCTGTAGAGTCTTCTAATTAGTAACTGGAGGTGATAAACCAGTTCCGCGGAATTCTTAAAATGGAGAAATTCAGGTGCGATGTGTGCAATAAGGGTTTTAAATATAGGAAAAACTTAAACAGTCACGTTAGATCGAAACATTCGAATGTGATTTGTGCTCCTTTAGCACGAATAATAAATTTAGTTTCATTCGTCATAAAAATTTAAAGCATAGGAACCAGATTTCAGAAAATCAATCGAAAGTGAAATTCCCCCTTTATGTAGAAGGTCGTGGAACTAGAGACGAAATTGTTCAACATTTTATTAGTGATCATGACATTCCAGTTAAGACTGAACTTTTAGAATTTTCAAACGAAGAAGAGTTTAAAGACCGGAAAATCAAAATAGAAAAGGATGATTTGTGTGAATTTGTTACATGGCAGTCAAAATACATTCGAAAGATTGATGGCTCAGCGAAGTATTCCTATCGATGCCACAGAGACGGTAATTTGAAATGTAAAGGAAATGAACTGCGCCATCGAAAAATGCTTGGTAGCAATAAAATAAATGGACACTGCCCAGCGTCAATTGGTGTCACGAAAAGTATCAGTGTCGTACTGTAGATCTCATGCCGGTCACGAGGGTGAGTTGGATCCGTTGAGACTCTCTGAACCAGACAGAAAGTAGCTGGCAACGAAAATTGCCATGCAAATTCCATTCGATAATATATTGGGTGAAATTAGGGATTCTGTCCGTGGTACTGTCATAGAGCGTGTGCACTTACTCGCTAGAAAGGATCTTTTTAAACATTCAGCAGCAGTACAATTTAAAGTCCGAAGCTGTACGCCATGGTAACGATTGTACGAGTGTTGAATCGTGGATCTGAAACATGCTAATTTAGCATGGTTTCTAATGTGATTATACCGATGTCTCCATGAGTAGATATCTGGCTGTTCCTATAGTTATTGTATTTCATCCTTCTGTCGACAGAGGGCAGCTCCCTCTGTCGCGAGCGTGAAGGATCTTTTCTCGGCGAGACCTTTTGAATATCTTCTCCTTGATGTAATGTTGGGCTGTTTATGCTGGGGAAAGAAGAGATGTATCACACACACACAGGAGCGGCGTTTTTGCTTTTCTTATGGTGGTTTTATAAGTTTAAATGTATGCAAAACTGCTGCAACATTTGCATGCTTCGATGAATGATATTGACGGTAATGTAACGTTTTAAATTTATTTGATGTATTATCTTTCTTTTTATTATGGCCGACCGAAGTCCATCTCGGTACTCGAAGCGAGAATGGCATGTGTATGAGTTGTGTAAGTGATTGTGGTGCGTCAAAATCTGGTCTCTGATTATTTTAAATGAATTTCTCGATGAAACATTTTGCCATTATTTGGAGGTATGGTCTGTGTGTCGGCCAGGTCTATTCTAGCCGTACGCAGTATGTAGGTGATGGATCTACGCGTGACCGTGGGGTCACAAACGTCCTACTGTCATTTGCCCTAGGTGGGCTATATATATCTACTACTGACGTGAGACCTTATTGATGAAATGTTGAACTGCACTCCACGAGTTGCCTTGATTTTATTTACTCGCACCAATCTGCCGGAATTATTTGCCTTTGGGGGCAAAATGATCGCGTGATTGAATGAATGTGTAGATGAATGAGCTGAGTGCCAAGATGACGTATCGGTCTGTTGAATTGATGCCTATTTGTTCCCTATCGTGCCTCTTTTCTCCTGGGTGCGAAGTCCTTATTTTGTATGGTGTGCATCCTTGTTGTTTACGACCTGGAGCTCGCCATGTTGGTTTATTTATTTCATGGCCGTGTGCAGGTCCATGTTTTCTGTTATTGTTTTGCTTTGCGTTCATTGCTCCATGGAGCATTGTCTTTGCCCCTCGTGGATTATTTCCTTGGTCCGGCAGTTTTCTGATTTAATCACTTTATTATTTTATCTGCTCCTTGGTGTGTGGAATCGATATGAGAGGGGTATTGTTAAAAATAAGTGTGGATATTGAAAATGACTCCCACGCTTGGAATTGCGTTTCTATTCCTCGCCGAAGGAAAGATTGAATAAAGATTGAGTTAATGATATTCAGCTCGCAGTGTGTAGTAGCGAGGTCAGTGGTGGAATAAATGCTACCATCTCAAGAGTAACTGTGCCCTATGCATGTAAGAAAAGATGAGGTCACGAGACCTTGGTACGATTATCTTTTGGGCTGACGCCGAATATGTATGTATTACCTTGTTATTATTACTGGTTATTTCATCTAATTAATCCCTTTGATTTACGTTACATTACAATAAATTCTCATCTATCATTTATAACGATTTTTACTCGTGGTAGTGTCAGTTGTTAGCTTTAATTGTTTGAGGAGAATAACATTTTCAGCTCAGGGCTATGTATTTCGCCCTTCCTGATCGGGGATCCACGGCAAATTTGTTTCCCTACGATGGTCGTGATTCACTATGTGTGTCCTTTAGTTAGGGAGGGTGTGGCTCAGATCCAAGAGATGCTGGAAATCGGTGGCGTAGTTCGTTTCTACAAAGGTCAGGGAACACCTTCCGAAACAAATCCTGAGCTAAAAGAGGAAGATTTTGTCCTCATTACTATCGATGGAGCGCAGAGAGAAATACTTGAACGTTTTGGAAGGAACATCGTTTGTATTGGTGGTACCAAATACAGTAGGGACAATACGCGACACTTCCGGATTTAACTTTGTTAGGAAATGAGAGAAAAGTCGCAAGTGGCTCTCCTAGTGGCTTGACCTGAAAATTCGCGCTAAATTCAAATATCAATGGAAATGTATATACGGAAATGGAAAAATAAATTACGTCTAGAAAGAAAGTGTGGCTAAGATATTAACTTCAAAGTTGCTAAAGCAATTCTGGATAAATTAATGAAGAATTTTTGAACAGGTTGTTATTTAAAGACTGAAATTAGACATATAATTAAGATGTGAAATGGACTGCTGTGAAAGGGCTTGATCATTCAGTAATGCATTACTTTTCTTAGCTTTAGAATTCCTGCCTGAACGTTCATGGCTAGATTTTTCTTTTTCCTCATTTAAAAGCATTGTATCATCATATTAAAACACTTGTCAAACAAAAATACCGGCACATTCCTTACACACGTGATTCAATGAATTTACATTTAAGAGCTGGACAATTTTCCTTTCAACTTGAAGCCTACTAACAGAAAGAAAATCTATAAATTTAGCCTCAAAAACATTCAAACTTTCCCTATAAGCAATAGTTGCCATAATGCCATTACATTAGGGTAAAGCAAATTTGCATCATCATATTGTTTCAACAAAACATGTACATTTCTTAAATCACCCATATTTTCTTCAGTGATTGATAACGCATTACGGCATTCCAAAGGGGTAACTTGGAACATAACCAGCCACACTCATATGCATACGTATTTTCCTAAATTAAATTAAACCCACATATCACACCTAGAACAACACATCGGTATTGAAGGTTAGCTGCTGCACTACACAATAAAATACGCGTATTATATTTTAAGCCAGTTGAAATATGGGTCGAGTAGGTCTGAAGATAATAAGTACTATAGAAATCTCTTTGTCACTGGAAGAATATATATGCAAACACAATTACATTTTCTTGTCACGAGGGGAACGGAAGAAAGATCCCTACTTCATAGTTACTGCAGCCAAACACAGCACATACCTTTCCCCTCATGTTGAGAGGAAATATCAAGGAATGACACACGCTACTATTTAATTACATCAACTCACTGTAAACGCATAAATAACACCAAAAACTTCACACACAAATACACGTGCTCTTATGACAGAATGAGTAGTTCTCAGGTCATCCGCTAGAGAGAGCCCTCGATATCTCGCTGAGTGTCGCGTATTGTCTCTACTCTACCCACGGTCTAAGTAAGTACGCTTTCGAACTGACTGCCCTCTTAGTGTAAATGTCAGGGTTTCCCTTGCGCTTCCACGCTATCGGACACAGCATTACTTGAAATTTTATATACGACGTTTAGAAATGCTCTTCCAGACGCGTTAAACCCTGAAGTGTTCATCTTGGACATGGCTGAAACATTTTTAATGCATCGCTTGCCGTCATGATGCCGGCCCCGTGGTGTAGGGGTAGCGTGCCTGCCTCTTACCCGGAGGACCCGGGTTCGATTCCCGGCCAGGTCAGGGATTTTTACCTGGACCTGACGGCTGGTTCGAGGTTCACTCAGCCTACGTGATTAGAACTGAGGAGCTATCTGACGGTGAGGTGGCGGCCCCGGTCTAGAAAGCCAAGAATAACGGCCGAGAGAATTCGTCGTAATCTGCAGGCCTTCGGGCTGAGCAGCAGTCGCTTGGTAGGCCAAGGCCCTTCATGGGCTTTAGTGCCATGGGTTTGGGTTGGTTTGCAGTCATGATGTCGCCTCCATGCAGGGCTCAACATTAATATGCACCTAGAGCGTATGCATGGAGTAGTTATGCACATTTATTTGAAGGACAAGAATCCCAAGAGACTTGACCTAGCTATGCATACTCTTATGAGATTTGTCCGAGACAAACTGTTCGATCGCCTCATTTTTTTTTAATAAAGGAAAACTTACGCATAAATTGTCGGCGCTGAGAACAAGGCACGCGAAATCACTGTCACTCTCTTCCGAGGGAGTAGACTTCTGAAAAGCAGACTGAATTTTATGAAGTAAGGAAGGTGGGTGGCGAATACTGTGACTGCAGTATAAGGTGTACCGAATGCAAGTTCTGCCTCCGTGCTTACATTTGTACATGCACTGATTCGTCCATCAGATTTAATATGTGCAAACAAATTCATCTGATTGGAAAGAGTTTAACCAGCATCAGAGACGGAAGTGGTAGGAATGAAAGTGCATGAACTGACTATTCAAGAATCGCCCCCTTGTGACGAAAGTGCAGCTGTTTTCAACGAACTGCAGAATCCTCTCAAGAGAAAACTTTACAGTGACGTAGAAAAGGGGAAGTTACAACTTCGAGAACATTTTGAAACAATTCTTGCCGATATCCAGTCACCTGAGCATGCAGGATTTGTTGAAAATCAGCTTAAACCTATAATTTAAATTATCCATGCCCAAAATAAAAGGACAATACTGGCTCCATCGACTTCATCACCTGGGACAATCAAGTTTCAACTTCAAAGAAGACTCTTCTCCACGAAGAAGGCCCACAAAAAGATACCGTTGAGTTTATCAAGACTTACCGATAGCGAGCAAGAAGCTATTGCTGCCAATTTATTGCTATGCTGATTTGTTTAAAGTGTATGTTAGTGTAAATACGTGAGTGTACATAGTGTATGTTAGTGTAAATACGTGAGTGTACATAGTGTATGTTAGTGTAAATACGTGAGTGTACATAGTGTATGTTAGTGTAAACACGTGAGTGTACATAGTGTATGTTAGTGTTTTAGTTACGCTCTTGCCTCGCCATTAACACTGAAGCACGATCAGTAGGCTGAAGTGCTGTTTAAGTTTACTAGGAGATGTCTTGAGGGAGCAAATTAGGTCGGCTCTAAATTACAAAAGCCATAAAAATGTAGGCTACTACTTAGTAACTTGCCATTCGGTATTGAATTTTAATTACAATAAAATAACGTAATATTTGAATATTTGCTAATATTTGGACACTCGTATTCCATTAGTGATGGCTGGTAAATAACGTAACGAGTATTTTTAACAAGTACGCGCTTGTAACGGTTATAGCATGTACCGGTTACAGGAGATATCCAGTTACTGAAATAACTCTGACTCGACAATACTCGGGTAAACTCGGTTAACCCCGGCAGCGCGTGGCCGTACTCCCCAGCAGTAACCGCCTCTAGTAACTAGTATTTTTATCCTCACAGAAGATCGGCAATACTCGGGTAAACTCGGTTAACCCCGGCAGCGCGTGGCCGTACTCCCCAGCAGTAACCTAGTATTTTACTCTTAACGCGGATTTACTGACGAGTATTGAGTTGTAACCATGCATTTATATCGGCAACGTTCTGAAGAGGGTAAAGACGAGCTTTATAGATAGCGAGTTCGCGAAATGTTCTATGTGCGGAAAGAAATGCTCTTACAAGTTTTCCATATCAAATTTTAAAAGAAACGCGCGGAAAGGATTCAGCCAACAATTAATTAAAATAGCAATGCCAGCAGTCGAGATAAGTATTTTTTAAGTACACCAATTTTGTGTTCATACTCTTTAATCTAAGCAGGCAACGTAAAAGTGGGGCAAGTGCATAAGTGTTCTATAGGCTTTATACCTCTCTGCCTCTCTTTGCTCAGTGTTGCGGAATCCAATTTAAGAGACTCATGCCAATAAGTTAAAGAAGAAACGAACCTCTTTTCAGGATGAAATGCCGCAACCCCGATGTCTCTCAAAAACCTACAACAGTTGAAAAAAGATTATACTATAGAATTATATTATTATTATTAGTATTAGTATTAGTATTAGTATTAGTAGTGGTAGTAGACTTGTTTTACGTCGCACCGACACAGACAGGCCTTATGGCGAAAATAGAATAGGGCAGGTGTAGGACTGGGAAGGGAATGACCGTGGCCTTAATTTGTTTGGTGTGAAAATGGGAAAGCACGGAAAACCATTTTCAGAAATGCCGACAGTGGGGTTCGAACTCTCAGTCTACCTACTATGTGCCCTAAACCAAGTACCATCTCGCTCGGTATATTATTATTATTATTATTATTATTATTATTATTATTATTATTATTATTATTATTATTATTATTGTTATTATTATTATTATTATTACCTGCTGATATTACCAGTAAATATCGAAACTCTGATTAAGTGCTCTGATGAGTTTCTTGTCGGGAAGGGCATCCGGTCGTAACATTTCCTACGAAGCTTCATCTCACTTCATACTTGACCCTACCGGGCGAGCTGGCCATATGGTTAGGGACGCGCAGCTGTGAGCTTGCAACATCCGGAAGATAGTGGGTTCGAATCCCACTGTCGGCAGCCCTGAAAATGGTTTACCGTGGTTTCCCATTTTCACACCAAGCAAATGCTGGGGCTGCACATTAACTAAGGCGACGGCCGCTCTTAGGCCTATCCCATCGTCGCCGTAAGACGACGTAAAGCAAAATTGTAAAAGAATATACCCGCCTCTGCAAAGAAACGAGCCAATGGTTGGACAAATAGTAGTTATTTAGGCTTGCATTTCGCATCTTATAGGTCTATTATGTGGAGTTCAATTTGTTGTATTTTTGTTACTATATTATTAAAAATTTCAGTTCCTATTTAGCAGTTGCCTTGGTTCATTCTCTAAATACGTACGGACCAAGTGGCCACGTGGCTTGGTTCCACGTAGCTTGTACTCGGGAGATAATGTGTTCGAACTCCACTGTCGGCAGCCATGAAGATGGTTTTCCGTGCTTTCACATTTTCACACCAGACAAATGCTGGGGCTGTACCTTAATTAAAGCCGCGGCCGCTTCCTTCCCACTCCTAGCTCTTCCCTATCCCATCGTCGCCATAAGACCTATCTGTGACAGTGCGACCTAAAGCGAAATTGTATTGTTTCTCTGAATATTTACTTAAGCTTGTATTTTGCATTCATTTGCCTTTTATATTATTTAGGGTAATATTCTGTTGTATTTTTAATTATTGTAATTACCGTATTGTTCAGCACTTGCCTCAGCTTTTCTCTAAATAGTTGTTTATATGTACCTTTTACATTCATTTACACACAGTTCTCTGTTATTAAGTAGGATTCCTTTTTTTTTTTTTTTTGGCAGTTTAGTTCTTTTTTAAAATGATCGACTTAATATATTTATCCGTGGATGTCGGTTGTACAATGGAGACGGAGAAAATAGAATGAAAGAGGAAATTACGAAGCTTAACTTACTCTACTTGCATCTACCTTGCAGACGTTACAGACAGGAAATGATATTTCCATGAGAATTGTGGCTGATAAATAACTTAACAAGGATCTTTTACTAGTACGCGATTGGAGCTTGTTACAATTACAGGAGATACTCAATTACTGAAATAAAAGTGGCTCAGCAATACTCGTGTGTACTCGGTTAACGAGGCCAGTGCGCGGACGAAGTCGTTACCAGTAACTGCCTCCAGCAACTAGTATTATAATATCCAGTTACTGAAATAACAGCAGCTCGCCAATACTCGTGTGTACTCGGTTTACGAGGGCACCGCGCGGTCCTGCACGCTTCCAGTAGCCGCCTCAAGTAATCACTACTGTGTGGGAATTATGAAGTGGGAAGAGCCGTGCGGCCGTACTCACTAGTAGTGTAAATTGGACAGTTCGGACGCCTCCTCCTCCTCCCGCGGCGCGGGAAATTTGAATTCTGGCGGGAAATTTGAATTTTGGCGGGAGATTTGAATTTGTAAACAAAGTCACGTCCTTTTTGACAGCTGTCATCGACAACAACGCATCGCTAACCTCACTGCTGCCATCTTGACGGGCCTAAACCTCAGTAGTGCCAACTTAACCTAACTAGCGTGAGGTAAACAAAGCCACGTGTTTTTTGACAGCCACGTGCTTTTTGACAGACAACAACGCATCGCTAACCTCAGTACTGCCATCTTGACGGGCCTAAACCTCAGTAGTGCCAACTGAACCTAACTAGCGCGAGATAAACAAAGCCACGTGTTTTTTGACAGCCACGTGCTTTTTGACAGATTTGTAAACAAAGCCACGTGCTTTTTGACAGCTGTCATCGACAACAACGCATCGCTAACCTCAGTACTGCCATCTTGACGGGCCTAAACCTCAGTAGTGCCAACTTAACCTAACTAGCGCGAGATAAACAAAGCCACGTGTTTTTTGACAACCACGTGCTTTTTGACAGACAACAACGCATCGCTAACCTCAGTACTGCCATCTTGACGGACCTAAACCTCAGTAGTACCAACTTAACCTAACTAGCGCGTGGTAAACAAAGCCACGTGCTTTCTGACAGCCACGTGCTTTTTTGACAGCTGTCATCCGCCATCTTTAAACTACAGAGCACTATGCTGCCCTCTTTATCGTAGTAGATGTAAAATTCGTCACCTGTCATCGGCAGTGCTGCCATCTTGGCGGGCCTAAACCTTAGTGCTACCAACTTAACCTAACTAGCGCGTGGTAAACAAAGCCACGTGCTTTTTTGACAGCTGTCATCCGCCATCTTTAAACTACAGAGCACTGTGCTGCCCTCTTTATCGTAGTAGATGTTAAATTCTTCACCTGTCATCGGCAGTGCTGCCATCTTGGCGGGCCTAAACCTTAGTGCTACCAACTTAACCTCACTAGCGTGAGATAAACAAATCTACGTGCAGCTGTCATCCGCCATCTTTAATCTATAGAGCACAGTGCTACCCTCTTTAGCTACTTACCTTTGAAATGTGGTGGCGGATAATTTGAAAAATGCTTTTTTTGACGGCAGCCATCTTTGAGCACCGTGCTGCCCTCTTTAGCTACGTAGCTTTGAAATGTGGTGGCAGGCAATTCCACATGACAGCAGCCATCTTTAATCAAGAGAGCACCGTGCTGCCCTCTATGTGGTGGCGGTAAATTGAAAAATTCCACGTGCTCTTGTTTGGAAACAAACTCACGTGCTTTTTTAACAGCTGTCATCTGCCATCTTTAATCTATAGAGCACAGTGCTGCCCTCTTTACTTTGAAATGTGGTGGCGGCAAATTCCACGTGCTCTTGTTTGGAAACAAAGCCATGTGCTTTTTTGACAGCTGTCATCCGCCATCTTTAATCAACAGAGCACCGTGCTGCTATCATGCGGGCAATTTCATCTCCTGTCATCCGCCATCTTTAATCCACAGAACACCGTGCTGCCCTCCTTATGGCTACTACCTTAAGCACGTAGTAGCGGGCAATTTGAAAAGTTCTGCTAGCTATTATCCACCATCTTTAATGAAGAGAGCACCGTGCTGCCATCTTTAGCTAGATACCTTTGAAATGTGGTGGCGGCAAATTGCAAAAATTCCACGTGCTCTTGTTTGGAAACAAACTCACGTGCTGTTTTGTCAGCTACCATCCGCCATCTTTAATCAACAGAGCATAGTGCTGCCCTCTTTAGTTTGAAATGTGGTGGCGGCAAATTCCACGTGCTCTTGTTTGGTAAACATAGCCACGTGCTTTTTTGACAGCTGTCATCCGCCATCTTTAATCCAGAGAGCACCGTGCTGCCCTCTTTATCGTAGTAGATGTAAATTCGTCACATGTCATACGCAGTGCTGCCATCTTTAGCTAGATACCTTTGAAATGTGGTGGTGGATAATTTAAAAAGAAAAATTCTACAGCAGTCCTCTCTAGACGCTAATTGCATAAGATGGCGGCTATACATGACTCCTTAAGGGTGCTTACGCAAGATGGCTGCTATACACAGGTTCTTATGAGACTCCCTTGGGATGCTTGCGCAAGATGGCGGTTATACAAGGCTCCTTATGAGACGCCCTAGTGATGCTTGCGCAAGATGGCGGTTGCTCTTATGAGGCGGCTTAAGGGTCCTTGCACAAGATGGCTAGAGACGCCCTAAGGATGCTTGCGCAAGATGGCGGACACAAGATGGCGGCTATACACGTCTCCTTATGAGACGCCTTAAGGGTGCTTGCGCAAGATGGCTGCTGCTCTTAGCTTAGAGGCTAACGCGTCGTGCTAGTTCGATTCATTAAATTTGGGGCTTAAATGCAAAATGTTAAATATCTCGAAACCGATGCATCGTAGAGCAAAACGGACAAAAAAATTTCTGCCCAGTACCTCGGGTCGCAGTACGAGGAACAAGAAAAACATAGTCTAATGATGAGATCAACGGTTCGGTTGCTACTTAGGCCCTTTAGCATTCGCTCTGTGTTAGCTTGTATTGAAGCAAGTCTTCGTAATATGATCAGGTTTGGCTATGGTAGAGATTATAACGTGCCGTGCAGGTTCGATTCATTAAATTTGGGGCTTAAATGCAAAATGGTAAATATCTCGAAAACGGACAAAATTTTTCTACCTGATACCTAGGTTTGCAGTATCAGGAACAAGAAAAAACATAGTCTAATGATGAGATCGACGGTTCGATCCCTACTTAGGCCCTTTGGCATTGGCAGCTATCTAATTCTACAAGATGGGGCTATACATAGCTTCTTATGAGGCAGCTTAAGAGCGCTTGCACAAGATGGCTGCTGCTCTTATGAGACGCCCTAGAAGTGCTTGCGGGAGGTAGCAGCGACAAGACGATGACTATACACAGCTGCTTATGATACGGTCTAGAGGTGCTTACACAAGATGGTGGCTGCTCTGATGAAGAAAGTTAGCTTTGGATCGTGCAGGTATCTTTACAGCACTGAACCTCATACCTTTGAAATGTGGTGGCGGCCAATTTGAAAAATTCGACGTGCTTTTTCTTCACAGCAGCTATCTTTAAACAATAGCGGCTATACATAAGCTGTTAAGGCCTCCTCTTATGTCAAGGCATAGCTCTATCGAACAAGTTTAAACCTGCATCGGGATAGCTAGAGTAAGCACGTGCTGCAGTGATGACGTCATTATACATGTTTAGACTTGCAAATCACTAAAGAAACATAACAAGACTAGAATCGAACACCGCACTCTATGCCGTTAACTTTATCATGTGATCGGAACATTGATTGAAGTGTTTAGAACACTAAATAAGTGATCAAGACTATAATAGAACACTCTACTCGATACAACATGTGTTTAGAACATGTCAGGGGATACCTTTGTTCTGAGAAGATTAGATTACCGCACATTCCTTGTAGGGCTAATAGGCTAAAGGGCTAATGAGCTAAAGGGCTAATGGGCTAAAGGGCTAAAGGGCTAATGGGCTAATGGGCTAAAGGGCTAGGGCGCCTCTCCTCTCTTTATCCGGGCTTGAGACCGGCTCTACAACTAGAGGCGGAGTTAACACCCTAAGGAAGGGAGAATGTTGGGAAATAATCTATACGAATATAGCTACTCGATCGACTATATACTACAGATGGATGACTTAGGTGAGGGTAAGCGCTTACTTAATAATACCTACACGACGTAATTCATACTCTATTTCAAAAATATCTTTTTTGTACTGTGTGTAACCAGCATCATGATAGGCTCTTAGCAGTTGTAAACGATTTACGAGTACGTTGGGGTCTTTACAGTAGCTTATGTCTACATAGGGTAACAGAGGCTTGTTGTGAACTTTGAGTCTATATGCAGACAGTTGATGTGCAGGGACTTGTTTTGATGTAATACGTGCTTCAGCAGTAGCGTTTCTAGGTACAAACATAACTTGTTTCGATAGCGATGAAGCGTTAAAATTTCCTTCTTCTTTACCTTGCATCTCTTCTTGAGATGTTTGCACTTCGACAGAACGTGTAGTAGGCTTAGGAAATGAAGTAAAATCATCAAGCTGTAATAGCAATGACTTTTCTTCTTCTTCTACTTTCCTTTTACTACTGTTTTGATCAACATCATTATCCTTATTATCATAATCATGATCTTGCCTCTCTTTGTCTTGAAGTTTGTGCTCAGTAACAGAACTTGCTGCAGGCCTAGACAACAAGGGAGAATTAAAAATCTCTCGCAGAGGTGTACTTTTTAAACATAAATCAGTGTTCGCTGGAATATGTTTGAGCTCTTTGTATTTTGTTCCCGATGAAGCTACATTACACGCGGCTTCATGACGTTGAGCGTTGTATGCGTTCTTGAACTCTCTTCTACAATGTTTGCATTGAAAAATCGTCCTACATGATATCTCATGACGTCTCCTGTGATAGCTTCGGGAAAATGCTTTTCCACACTCTTCGCAAATATACCTAGAAATAGGTTTCTCCATGACGGACTTTTATCTTCTGCTAACAGATTCTTCTTTAAATCTACTCGACATTTGTTACTCTCTACTTCGATGATGCGAACAGCTTAGCGATTAACAGTAAACTAACACAAAAGCGTATAACCAAGGTAGCAACAGTAAGGTTTAAGCCCATCAAGATGGCAAGAGTGAGGTTAGCGACGTTCTGCTGTTGGTTTTTAAATTCCGCGCTATAACATGCATAAGGTGGCAGCCTTGAGGTTTACACATAGCCACGTGCTTTTTTGACAGCTGTCTTCTTGACGAACCCTAACCTCACTTTGAAGGACAATAGAGCGTCGCTAACCTCACTGCTGCCATCTTTACGGCAGTAAACCTCAAGGCTGCCACCTTATACATGTTATAGCGCGGAATTTAAAATCCAACAGCAGAACGTCGCTAACCTCACTCTTGCCATCTTGATGGGCTTAAACCTTACTGTTGCTACCTTGGTTATACGCTTTTGTGTTAGTTTACTGTTAATCGCTAAGCTGTTCGCATCATCGAAGTAGAGAGTAACAAATGTCGAGTAGATTTAAAGAAGAATCTGTTAGCAGAAGGTAAAAGTCCGTCATGGAGAAACCTATTTCTAGGTATATTTGCGAAGAGTGAGGAAAAGCATTTTCCCGAAGCTATCACAGGAGACGTCATGAGATATCATGTAGGACAATTTTTCAATGCAAACATTGTAGAAGAGAGTTCAAGAACGCATACAACGCTCAACGTCATGAAGCCGCGTGTAATGTAGCTTCATCGGGAACAAAATACAAAGAGCTCAACCATATTCCAGCGAACACTGATTTATGTTTAAAAAGTACACCTCTGCGAGAGATTTTTAATTCTCCCTTGTTGTCTAGGCCTGCTGAAAGTTCTGTTACTGAGCACAAACTTCAAGATAAAGAGAGGCAAGATCATGATTATGATAACAAGGATAATGATGTTGATCAAAACAGTAGTAAAGGGAAAGTAGAAGAAGAAGAAAATTCATTGCTATTACAGCTTGATGATTTTACTTCATTTCCTAAGCCTACTACACGTTCTGTCGAAGTGCAAACATCTCAAGAAGAGATGCAAGGTAAAGAAGAAGGAAATTTCAACGCTTCATCGCTATCGAAACAAGTTATGTTTGTACCTAGAAACGCTGCTGCTGAAGCACGTATTACATCAAAACAAGTCCCTGCACATCAACTGTCTGCATATAGACTCAAAGTTCACAACAAGCCTCTGTTACCCTATGTAGACATAAGCTACTGTAAAGACCCCAACGTACTCGTAAAACGTTTACAACTGCTAAGAGCCTATCATGATGCTGGTTACACACAGTACAAAGAAGATATTTTTGAAATAGAGTATGAATTACGTCGTGTAGGTATTATTAAGTAAGCGCTTACCCTCACCTAAGTCATCCATCTGTAGTATATAGTCGATCGAGTAGCTATATTCGTATAGATTATTTCCCAACATTCTCCCTTCCTTAGGGTGTTAACTCCGCCTCTAGTTGTAGAGCCGGTCTCAAGCCCGGATAAAGAGAGGAGAGGCGCCCTAGCCCTTTAGCCCATTAGCCCATTAGCCCTTTAGCCCTTTAGCCCTTTAGCCCATTAGCCCTTTAGCTCATTAGCCCTTTAGCCTATTAGCCCTACAAGAAATGTGCGGTAATCTAATCTTCTTAGAGCAAAGGTATCCCCTGACATGTTCTAAACACATGTTGTATCGAGTACAGTGTTCTATTATAGTCTTGATCACTTATTTAGTGTTCTAAACACTTCAATCAATGTTCCGATCACATGATAAAGTTAACGGCATAGAGTGCGGTGTTCGATTCTAGTCTTGTTATGTTTCTTTAGTGATTTGCAAGTCTAAACATGTATAATGACGTCATCACTGCAGCACGTGCTTACTCTAGCTATCCCGATGCAGGTTTAAACTTGTTCGATAGAGCTATGCCTTGACATAAGAGGAGGCCTTAACAGCTTATGTATAGCCGCTATTGTTTAAAGATAGCTGCTGTGAAGAAAAAGCACGTCGAATTTTTCAAATTGGCCGCCACCACATTTCAAAGGTATGAGGTTTAGTGCTGTAAAGATACCTGCACGATGCAAAGCTAGCTTTCTTCACCAGAGCAGCCACCATCTTGTGTAAGCACCTCTAGACCGTATCATAAGCAGCTGTGTATAGTCATCGTCTTGTCACTGCTACCTCCCGCAAGCACCCCTAGGGAGTCTCATAAGAGCAGCAGCCATCTTGTGCAAGCGCTCTTAAGCTGCCTCATAGGAAGCTATGTATAGCCCCCATCTTGTAGAATTAGATAGCTGCCAATGCCAAAGGGCCTAAGTAGGGATCGAACCGTCGATCTCATCATTAGACTATGTTTTTTCTTGTTCCTGATACTGCAAACCTAGGTATCAGGTAGAAAAATTTTGTCCGTTTTCGAGATATTTACCATTTTGCATTTAAGCCCCAAATTTAATGAATCGAACCTGCACGGCACGTTATACTTTCTACCATAGCTAAACCTGATCATGTTACGAAGACTTGCTTCAATACAAGCTAAAACAGAGCGAATGCTAAAGGGCCTAAGTAGGAACCGAACCGTTGATCTCATCATTAGACTATGTTTTTCTTGTTCCTCGTACTGCGAACCGAGGTACTGGGCAGAATTTTTTTTGTCCGTTTTGCTCTACGATGCATCGCTTTCGAGATATTTAAAATTTTGCATTAAAGCCCCAAATTTAATGAATCGAACTAGCACGACGCGTTAGCCTCTAAGCTAAGAGCAGCAGCCATCTTGCGCAAGCACCCTTAAGGCGTCTCATAAGGAGACGTGTATAGCCGCCATCTTGTGTCCGCCATCTTGCGCAAGCATCCTTAGGGCGTCTCTAGCCATCTTGTGCAAGGACCCTTAAGCCGCCTCATAAGAGCAACCGCCATCTTGCGCTAGCATCACTACGGCGTCTCATAAGGAGCCTTGTATAACCGCCATCTTGCGCAAGCATCCCAAGGGAGTCTCATAAGAACCTGTGTATAGCAGCCATCTTGCGTAAGCACCCTTAAGGAGTCATGTATAGCCGCCATCTTATGCAATTAGCGTCGAGAGAGGACTGCTGTAGAATGTTTCTTTTTAAATTATCCACCACCACATTTCAAAGGTATCTAGCTAAAGATGGCAGCACTGCGTATGACAGGTGAAGAATTTACATCTACTACGATAAAGAGGGCAGCACGGTGCTCTCTGGATTAAAGATGGCGGATGACAGCTGTCAAAAAAGCACGTGGCTATGTTTACCAAACAAGAGCACGTGGAATTTGCCGCCACCACATTTCAAACTAAAGAGGGCAGCACTATGCTCTGTTGATTAAAGATGGCGGATGGTAGCTGACAAAAAAGCACGTGAGTTTGTTTCCAAACAAGAGCACGTGGAATTTTTCAATTTGCCGCCACCACATTTCAAAGGTATCTAGCTAAAGATGGCAGCACGGTGCTCTCTTCATTAAAGATGGTGGATGATAGCTAGCAGAACTTTTTAAATTGCCCGCTACTACGTGCTTAAGGTAGTAGCCATAAAGAGGGCAGCACGGTGTTCTGTGGATTAAAGATGGCGGATGACAGGTGATGAAATTGCCCGCATGATAGCAGCACGGTGCTTTGTTGATTAAAGATGGCGGATGACAGCCGTCAAAAAAGCACATGGCTTTGTTTCCAATCAAGATCACGTGGAATTTGCCGCCACCACATTTCAAAGTAAAGAGGGCAGCACTGTGCTCTATAGATTAAAGATGGCAGATGACAGCTGTCAAAAAAGCACGTGAGTTTGTTTCCAAACAAGAGCACGTGGAATTTATCAATTTACCGCCACCACATAGAGGGCAGCATTAAAGATGGCAGATGACAGCTGTCAAAAAAGCACGTGAGTTTGTTTCCAAACAAGAGCACGTGGAATTTTTCAATTTACCGCCACCACATAGAGGGCAGCACGGTGCTCTCTTGATAAAAGATGGCTGCTGTCATGTGGAATTGCCTGCCACCACATTTCAAAGCTACGTAGCTAAAGAGGGCAGCACGGTGCTCAAAGATGGCTGCTGTCAAAAAAGCATTTTTCAAATTATCCGCCACCACATTTCAAAGGTAAGTAGCTAAAGAGGGTAGCACTGTGCTCTATAGATTAAAGATGGCGGATGACAGCTGCACGTAGATTTGTTTATCTCACGCTAGTGAGGTTAAGTTGGTAGCACTAAGGTTTAGGCCCGCCAAGATGGCAGCACTGCCGATGACAGGTGACGAATTTTACATCTACTACGATAAAGAGGGCAGCACAGTGCTCTGTAGTTTAAAGATGGCGGATGACAGCTGTCAAAAAAGCACGTGGCTGTCAAAAAGCACGTGGCTTTGTTTACCACGCGCTAGTTAGGTTAAGTTGGTACTACTGAGGTTTAGGTCCGTCAAGATGGCAGTACTGAGGTTAGCGATGCGTTGTTGTCTGTCAAAAAGTACGTGGTTGTCAAAAAACACGTGGCTTTGTTTATCTCGCGCTAGTTAGGTTAAGTTGGCACTACTGAGGTTTAGGCCCGTCAAGATGGCAGTACTGAGGTTAGCGATGCGTTGTTGTCGATGACAGCTGTCAAAAAGCACGTGGCTTTGTTTACAAATCTGTCAAAAAGCACGTGGCTGTCAAAAAACACGTGGCTTTGTTTATCTCGCGCTAGTTAGGTTCAGTTGGCACTACTGAGGTTTAAGCCCGTCAAGATGGCAGTACTGAGGTTAGCGATGCGTTGTTGTCTGTCAAAAAGCACGTGGCTGTCAAAAAACACGTGGCTTTGTTTACCTCACGCTAGTTAGGTTAAGTTGGCACTACTGAGGTTTAGGCCCGTCAAGATGGCAGCAGTGAGGTTAGCGATGCGTTGTTGTCGATGACAGCTGTCAAAAAGCACGTGGCTTTGTTTACAAATTATAATCTCCCGCCAAAATTCAAATCTCCCGCCAAAATTCAAATTTCCCGTCAGAATTCAAATTTCCCGCGCCGCGGGAGGAGGAGGAGGCGCTCGAACTGTCCAATTTACACTACTCTCACTATCAGTTTCCATCACAGTAATCAGAATTTATGCAAATTATTTCAGTTTGTAATTAACAGTATTCTTAAATGATGGTGGATTAAATATTTGTTGTGTTCCTTGTTCTTGCTTCTGGTTTTTCTACAAAGTTATTTAAGCACGTATTTTACATTAATTTACAGTATCCTTCTGTTATTTGGAGGTAATTTTTCATCATTCTTGAACTCATCGACTTCATGTATGTACCAATTACATAGAAGGGAATTATGACTGAACTTACGCTCCTTACGTCAACCTTGCACTTGGTACACATACTATACCTCCATAATGCTTCATGCGTTGAAGGACATTTGGCCTAGTAAGCGACCGCTCCTCACCCAGCATGTCTGCATATTATGAGGTGACGCGTGGTCAGCGTAACGAATCTTCCCGGTCGATATTCGCGGCATTTTTGACTAAGGCCGTTATCACCGTCAGATAGCTTCTCAAGTGTATAAACACGTTTACCTCTCGAAGTAGCTCTCAGATGCAGGCCGGCACGCTACTGGCACTGTGCAGCGAATACTAGGTACCCCTCTTGTAATAATACTTTACGTCCCACTACCTACTTTTACGGTTTTCGGAGAAGACGAGGTGTCGGAATTTAGTCCACCAGGAGTTCATTTACGTGCTAGTAAATCTACCGACACGAGGCTGACGTATTCAAATACCACCGGACTGAGCCAGGATCGAACCAGCGCCTCAACCGTCTCAGCCACTCATTTCGGCACTAGAGGTTATTTTTAACCGTTAACCTTAACGAGTGTTTTTGTGTAACCGCTCCAGTTATAACCGTCAATCAAAAATAACTGCTAAGACCATCCCTATATTCCATTACTATAGGAAGGCGCCCCCACTACTATTTGAAGAAGCGCTAGTAGAGCAGCCGAACAACTTCGCCCGAGCGTGGCCGAGTGGCTGCACAATGTCAGGCGCTAGACACAAGTAATGCACAACGCCACCGCCAGTTGAGAAGTGTGAGAGATGTGCTGTCATGTGATCATTAACACGGCACGCCATTGGCCATTTATGTGCGGGCTTATTTTGTCGTTCAAATTAACGAGGTAGTTCATTTGTGCTGTCTTGATGGAATCAGCTCTCGCGGCACTTCGTTCAATGAACGAAGTCGTTCAAATGAACGAGGCACCAGCTTGTACGTACATTTTACAATAGATGGTGCTTGCTTAGGTCATCGTCCTCTAACATGCTGTGTGCTTGCGTGAACGGCCCGTTCAAATTAATTGAACGAACTCGTACTAGTTCAAATAAAAGAGTCGTTGAAATGAACTAGCTAGTTCATGAATGACCCAACTCTAGGACTGGACTCCTCCGAGTAGTGATGTGCGCGAGTGACGCCTGGATTCTCGAGAATCGGTTCCTACGACTCCGAGGTCGCACTCAATGTTGCATGTGAGGAATCGGTTCCAGATGACGTCACGAGAGTGTGCTGGGCGTACTCACTAGAGTGAGTCTTCCGTGTATGTTGTTGTTTGAGTCATCAGTCCATAGACTGGTTTGATCGAGCTTTCGTGCAACCCTATCCTGTGCTAACCTTTTCATTTCTACGTAACTACTGCATCCTACATCTGCTCTAATCTGCTTGTCATATTCATACCTTGGTCTACTCCTACCGTTCTTACCACCTACACTTCCTTCAAAAATCAGCTGAACAAGTCCTCGATGTCTTAAGATGCGTCCTATCATTCTATCTCCACTTCTCTTCAAATTTAGCCAAACCGAACTCCTGTCGCCAATTCGATTCAGTATCTCTTCATTTGTGATTCGATCTATCCATCTCACCTTCAGCATTCTTCTGGAACACCACATTTCAAAAGTTTCTATTCTCTTTCTTTCTGAGCTAGTTATCGTCCATGATTCACTTCCATACAATGCCACGCTCCACACGAAAGTCTTCAAATACATCTTATATCTTATATCAATGTTTGAAGTGAGCAAATTTCCTTTCTTAAGAAAGCTCCTCCTTCATTTTCTAATCTGCATTTTATGTCCTACTTACTTCTGCCATCGTTAGTTATTTTACTACCCAAGTAACAGTATCCATCTACTTTCTTTATGACTTCATTTCCTAATTTAATATTTCCTGCATCACCTGCCTTCCTTCGACTGCACTCCATTACTTTTGTTTTGGTCTTATTTGTTTTCATCTTGTACTCCTTACCGAATACTTCGTTCATACCATTCAGCAGCTTCTCGAGATCTTCTGCAGTTTTAGGTAAAATAACAATACCAACAGCAATTCTCAAGGTATTGATTTCCTCTTCTTGGATTGTGATTCCCTTTCCAAATTCTTCTTTGATTTTGATTTCCTTTACTGCCTGTCCTATGTAAATGTTGAAAAGGAGGGGGGACAAACTGCAGCCTTACCTCACTCATTTCTGGAATGCTGATTCTTTTCCAAAGCCCTCGATTCTTATCACTGCAGACTGATTTTTATACAGATTGTAGATAATTCTTCGTTCTCGGTATCTGATCCCAATCAACTTCAGAATCTTAAATAGCTTGGACCAATCAGCATTATCGAATGCCTTTTCTAGATCCACGAATGCCATGTACGTGGGCTTGTTCTTCTTTATTCGATCCTCTAAGATCAGACGTAAAGTCAGGATTGCTTCACGTGTTCCTACATTTCTTCTGAAGCCAAACTGATCTTCTCCCAACTCAGCTTCAACTTGTTTTTCCATTCTTCTGTAAATAAAACGTGTTAAAATTTGCAGGCATGATATACTAAACTAATAGCGCAATAGTTTTCACACCTGTCAGCACCGGCTTTCTTGGGAATAGGTACAACAACATTCTGCCGAAAATCGGATGGGACATCTCCTGTCTCATACATCTTACACACTTGCCATGCTGGTTTCTCCTAAGGCAGTCAGTAATTCGGAGGGAATGTCATCAATTCCAGGTGCCTTGTTCCTATTTAGGTCGCTCACAGCTCTGTCAAACTCTGACCTCAAAATTGGGTCTCCCATTTCATCAGCATCAACAGCCTCTTCATGTTCCAGAACCAAATTATATATATCTTCATCTTGATATAATTGTTGAAAATGTTCTTGCCATCTTTCTGCTTTGTCTTCTTTCCCCAGAAGTGGCTTTCCATCCGAGCTCTTAATATTCATGCACCTAGATTTCCTTTCTCCAACGGTTTCCTTGATTTTCCTCTATGCAGCATCTATCTTTCCTAGAACCATACAACCTTCGACATCCTTGCACTTCTCCTTTAGCCATTCTTCCTTAGCTACCTTGCACTTTCTATACACTTCATTCTTTAATCGCCTGTATTCTTTTCTGCCCTCGTCATTTCTGGCATTCTTGTACTTTCGTCGTTCATCGATCAGGTCTAGTATCTCCGGAGTTATCCACGGACATTTTAGTTGATCTCTTCTTCCTTCCTATCATTAATTCAGCAGCCCTACTGACTTCATTTTTCACGACTATCCACTCTCCCTCTATTCTGTTTCCTTCAGCCTTTTCATTTATTCCTTGTGCAACATGTTCCTTGAAACAATCCCTCACACTCTTTTCTTTCAACTTTTCTAGATCCCATCTTTTAACATTCTTCCCTTTCTTCAACGTCAGATGGAATTTCATGATCAACAAGTTGTGGTCAGAGTTCACGTCTGCTCCTGGGTAAGTTTTGCAATGCAACACCTGGTTTCTCCAGGTCACTTCCACGTATACAGCCGTCGTTTGTGGTGTCTGAACCAAGTATTGGCAATGATTAAATTATGATCAGTGCAGAATTCAACCAACCGACTCCCTCTTTCGTTCCTTTGTCCCAATCCGAATTCTCCTACCGTATTACCTTCTCTTCCTTGGCCTACCACTGCATTCCAGTCTCCCATCACAATTAGATCCTCGTCACCTTTTACATATTGTATTAAATCTTCTATCTCTTCATATATTCATTCGATCACCTCATCATCCGCTGAACTAGCAGGCATACAGGCCTGCACTGTTGTGGTGGGCATTGGTTTGGTGTCTATCTTGACGACAATAATTGTTTCACTATGCTGGTCGTAGTAGCTTACCCGCTGCCCTATTTTCTGATTCATTATTAAACCAACTTCTGCGTTTCCCCTGTTTGATATTGTGTTGATAATTCGGTAGTCGCCTGACCAAAATCATGTCCTTCCTGCCAACGTACTTCACTTACACCAAATACATCTAAGTTTAGTTTATCCATCTCCTTTTTCAGATTCTCCAACCTACCACAACGATTCAAACTTCTAACATTCCACGCTCCGACTCGCAGAATGTCAGTATCCATCTTCCTGATGATCGCCCCCTCTCGTGTAATCCCCACCAGGAGATCCGAATGGAGGACTAGTTTAACTCCGGAATATTTTACCCGGGAGGAAGCCATCATCAGTAGATCATTCATACAGAGAGAGCTTCATGTCATCGGGAGTTAGTTACGGCTGTATTTTCCCGTTGCTTTCAGCCGTGTAGCAGTATCAACACAGCTAAGCCATGTTGAGTGTTATTACAAGGCCATATCAGTCAATCATCTAGACTGCCGCCCTTGCAACTTCCGAAAGGCTGCTACCCCGCGTTCGATGAACCATTCCTTAGTCTGGTCGCTCAACAGATACCCATCCAATATGGTTGCACCTGCGGCTCGGCTATCTGCTTCATAGGGACACGGAAGCTTCCCCACCGCGGCAAGGTCACATGGTTCGCAGGAGAGGCTTCAACTATTTCTTTTGTATACAGTGTAAGGTCTTATTGGTTGTCATGAATGAATTATGCCACATAATAATGAAATAACAAATTATCCTGGTTTTCTGGAAATCACATTTCATTTCTCGACACTGGTTGTAGCAATCGACATTGTTATTTATGCTTGCACTGTATTTTTCTCACGTGGTTTTGAAATATCGCTCGTGTAAACGTATAAAGTCTGTTGAGTTAAGTCGCGTTTTTAATAAGTACACAACTTGTTTCAAAGTATACCTGTCTTCCGTTACATTTAATCTGCAATGGACATTTCATGCTATACTCCGACTCTTTTGCCGAATGGTCAGTGTTGAGGCCTATGGTTTTGAGAGTACTGGGTTAGATTCCCGGCCGTGTGGGTTATTTTAATCACCTCTAGTCCTTTGGCCCGGGGACTGGGTGTTTTTGCTTGTCCTAACATTTTCCTCTTCATATTCAGACAACACACTGCACTACCAACCACCACAGGAACACGCAATAGTGATTACATCCCTCCACATAGTGTTGGAGTCAGGAAGGACATCCAGTTGTAAAACAGGGCCAAATCAACATGTGCGATACAGTTTGCACCCGCGACGCCACAGGTGTTAGAAAAGTGGTAGAAAAAGAAGAAGGAGACATTTCATGCTACTGCTATGTGTTATTATGCGAAACTGTCAGAATTTCTAATTTTGTTTTCATCACTGCTTAACATTAGTTAAGGTTGTCTCTTTAGTACAATTATATTTTTTGAAATAGTACTTTTATATTACGTCATAATCCCCGTACAAGTTTTGATTTGTTTACAATGCATACAATTTGATTAGTTTCAAACAAAGAACCATATTTTCTGATCAAATTACAGTCGCAGTAGAATATATAACTCCAGGACACTACTGTACAATGAAAGAAGGCACGGCTCATAAAGTGACCTGGTTTTAAACCAAAACGAACTCACATTACAGAACACATTCGTGCTGCACCGGTTTACGTATCTGCACCATAGATGGTGCTACTAGTTCCTCGGAATTGATTCCGGAATTGGGTACCCGATTCCCCAGGCAAATGGAATCGACTCTTCGTGATTCCGGTCGCAACCCGTCACTTGGTTGTAGCAAGTGAAGCCTCCACCGGTATTCTCCGGTACTACTGCGGAGGAAACGGAGCGAACGTGCTCTGCTCATTCAGACAAAACACTCCTTCCTGTCAGTTGCTGCGTGTGACGGGTGAACGTTCTGGCACTGTGTAGCTAATGCCAAGAAAACCATCAGTTGTTTGGAACTCTTCGATGGAGAGGGCGATCTGAAGAAATCTGCCAAGTGAAAATTATGTGCTCGTAGTTCTTCAACGGGAGGCACATATAATTTATTTGATCATTTAAAGAGGAGACATAAGCCAGCACCTCCTAGAGAACAAGGCCTGGCAATACGATTCGTGACGTCACGCGCGTGGGCCCAGCGCGAGTGGATGGTATATGAAGCTAATTCCCTACGAGTGTGAATAGGTTACAATGCCGGAAGAGGAAATTCATAACTGAATTTGCAATTGCTCAAACAAGAATGTTTACTATTAAAGGAACTTGATTGATTGATTGATTGATTGATTGATTGATTGACTGATTGATTTCAGAGTTTACACATTCCTTTTCAGTGGAATTCATAGAGGATCATCAACTCTTTAATTAATAATAGTATTGTACTCTAAAAATGAGAAAGCCTCCGCCCCTCAGCTGACCTTAACACAACAATGAAGATTTGGGATAGGCTCTTCCTTGATTACAATGAGTTAAACACAATGTTCCTTTTCAATGCAGTTCCAGTCTTGTTTTACAGATATTAAACTTAATTTTTCTTTAAATTCCTGGAAGTTCTTGACAGAAACAGTACTGACATGATCTTGATGGGTCTCTAAATTTTCGAGCAAGAGCCTTGACCAAACTTTCATTGTCTACTCGAAAACGCCTATCATCTGGAGCTTCTCAGTGGGCAGATGTGGTGTTAGACAAGTACTCTGGGCAGTTTGGAAACTGAGAAGGAACAGCTCCTAAAACGTTTAGACCAAATTAGAATGCACTCACCTAGATATAAATGCACTCATCTATTAATTTATGGTACCCCTTACTTCACAGGACTATGTCATGTCTTAGATATGTCCGGTTGATTTTAATATAAAATGAATAGCACACATGGATACAGAGAAAATCATTGAGTGAATGTAATTTACAATAATTATATAGAACCTAACATATCTTCCATGAACGCAATAATATTGCTGTCTAGCCTGGATTTAAAATATTAACCCACACTAAGAGGTATATTCCCTCATGTGATATAATAATTAGAACTGGATCACTTGCAGTTAAGGCTCCAGCAGAGTAAGAATACTTGAAAGCCAATAGCTCACATGCCTTCATAATGCATAACTCTTGCCAGGATACCACTATACCGACAACAGAAGTCTTATAAATTGTCAATACTCAGCACATCCCAAACTAAATGTCATAACTGGTAAATTCAATACAGCAAATGCTTAAATCAGTAAAGTATAAATCACCCCGAAAAAATTGACTGTTTCATTTATAAATAGCTAATATATTAGAGACCTATCCATAAACCCTTCACAAGCCTTGGATTAGATAAAGGTGCAGTCAATAATTTCCCATTTCTCTCATCACACATGCTGGTCGTCCATTCAACCTCACGAGTTATGAAATGAAGGTCGCACATCTACAACACAGGGATCAATTTGAAGGACCATTCCACAACTTATGTCATTGAATCATTGATGGCTGGTAGCTTGGGTAGCAGTAAGCCGAATAGAAGATGACTGGCGTAGTAAGATGGCAGCGAGCGCTCCGTGCAGTAGACCACGAGGAGCGCGCTTGCTTTGTTTATGCTTAGTTCCTTCGAGCATACAGACAGATATGTTTCTACCGGCCAAGCGTGGCACCAACATCAAGCTCTGAGCGCAAAACAAGGCGGTCTTCCGTAAGAAGAGCATTACGGAGTGTTTTTTAATCCCGATTTAAGCGTGCTCCTCATGATTCATTGATTTAAAGTATTCAAGATGGTGACAAATGCTATTACCATGGAATATTTCCTTTCCTTTTTGTGTGAAAAGTGTTAAGTATCATTATATTGTCCCCGACGTAGTCAGTCAGCGAACACGAGACACTCCAGGGGTGCTCAGTTCGATGGCTGTAGGCTTATAAAAATAAATGAATGTGGCAGGATTAACATAGGGTTCATCGAATAAGCATGTTCAAGGTATAGAACAGATATGACACTTTTATTGAATTAAATGAAATATTAGCCATCCTGAAGTCTGTGATTATGACTATGATCACTATTTTATGTAATTTAATATGGTTCTTGATGTAACAAACTTAAATGCAAACAAATGGGATGGTACACGGCAGTTGTTTTCCCTAATATTCTAACAGATTATTTAACATTGTTAATTTTCTTTATCGTCTTTAAAGTCATTAAATTATTTATTTAAAGTTGAATCAAAAATTGTTATTCAGAAAAATGAGGTCTGGGCCAAGCCTTCATCGACAATCTGGAAAAAATGCAGTAATTGTAAGAACGAGTATAATAAAGAAATATCCAAGATTCAATAAGTTAACAGTTATAGAAAAATAAAATTTACATTCGTTATATTAACAATTTTGTAATTATAAAATGAAAAGTTGAATTTGCCTTGGTTTCTCTAAGTTAATCCGAGACGTCGTATATATATGTTCACGTCGTCTCACATCTCTTTTCGTGAGAACTAATACTGAACTTTAAGCATCTGATCAATAATTGAACAAAATAAATGTTCTGAGCTTACGAACATACATAAATGGAGAGAATATCATCCATGTGGAAATCCCATCCACTATCCATCGATAATATAGAAGTGTCACACATTATCAGAACAAAACACATAGAAAATAATTCTCTAACTACTAGCAAATTACTACATCTACAGCTAACTACGGAAATTATCAAGAAGACTGTGATTACCAAGAAGAAAATATCTACAATATTTACATGTCGACGAGTGTCGATCAACTATAGTACTCTCCTGTTAACAGATTTATTACGTTCCAACAAGATCGAGTTACCTGATGAGAGCGAAAAATTGCATTAACGAATGAGCTTGCATAGTCACGAACCAAATATTATTGAGATATTTCATCGAAGATCTGTTCTTCAGACCTAAAGCCTTCGTGAACATTCACCTGTACCTTCAACTTGAAATGATTGAATTACTTGAGCAAAATTGGCATATTCTCACGAATTAAGTAGTACATCGATTAACATGGACTTTCATTTTCTTCATCTGAAGACACTAATATTAGACTACACTGCATTCATCTCGAATAATCCATATTCACCTTACAATCAACATCCTGATTAATAATATTACGACATTAACATGTGAAAAACTCAGTTTAACGAAGATTCACATCATGCGCAATTATTCCATATACTTTACATGTACAGTGTACCACAATGACGACTCTAACTTGTTGCATCCTAATCTCAAATATGTGTAGCCACAAATATCAGGACCTATCATCGTCCTACAAATACATAATAACCACTTAAATATGTCTCGATGATTAATTACTCCAATTAATTATCACATGCCACAATGCACATATTCTCATTAAATTCATACATAGAACTCAGACTTAATATCCCGACGACACGTTATCTCAAACACGAGGTACAAGTAGAAGTTCCATTACAAGGAAAATATTGAAAATATTGACAAAATATCCTTTCATTAAATACATCGGACATAACTTAACTCATATTCGTAACGAAATTCACTCAATAAGCAAAGATGGTTTCGATAACACATGGATAACTCTATCAGAACCCTCGCTGTCAAATTCATGGCCACATGGTTATGAAGCAATCGCATGTGCTAATTTTACGACATGTCCGAGCAAAAGATACAACCATAAAATGTGTCAAAATACATTACTAAGAAGAAAGAAAGAATAGAACAAAACTACATAGAACAGATATGAATGAGACGTAATCGACTTAACTTAAGGAGATATCTTCACGTCTGGAAGTCTGGATTCTCAATCAGCCATGCTAGGATGAAAGAATCTGCATCCCGACGCCGCCGACGGTGGTCGATGGTTTAGAACCTCATGGTGAAGCACAGGTAATCCATATTACGAGGTTCCGTCCTCTTCTGGAAATGATCACGTTCAGGTCCTCCACGTTCACTCGTGAGAAAGCTGAAACTTACACAAAGTGCTTTAGAATAAACTCCAAACACACACGTAACTGTATTTTGGAAATGACACGTACTTAAGGGATTAATATCTGCACATTCGACGTCTGATCACAACACTGTTCTACGTTGTAGACAATTATCAGAAGTGTAGAGCACAGGAGTGAAGCCACTGTTCCTGACGACAGTATTCACGATGTTCTACGTTGAAAATCTTGCTAGCAAGGACTCTGAGCGATTGAAGATGATAGTTCGGGAACACGTCGGTATGTGAGAGTGAGTACTTTTATCACATGACTTAAATATCGTGCCTGGTACACATGCACGGAAGTAAAGTCAATTTAGATACTAAATTCTTCTACCGTATGAATATATATTTTTATCACCATTTTAGCCAAAAGGTCGTGTAAATTAGTTCAAAAATTTTGGTTTTTAATTTATATCATCTAAATGTGCTATTATTTATCCAGTTTATTTTAATTTAATCCTTGAGCATTCCATAATTATACATGCCACGCCACCAAAGATATTATAAGTATTTCATTCATATCGTTCCTCGCAATTACAAGTAACACGCGCTAGCATCTTTTTTCTCTCGCCAACCTTCATTTTTTTATTTTTATTTTGCTAGTCGACCGGCCACCCTCTTCACGTAAAAAAAACTTGTTTTCGTCCTCGAGCCAAGGTCACGCACACTCCCTCTCGCCGACAAGCGAACACAAGCCACACACCAACACCTGTCCAGTCATCTGTGACCTACCCACGGCCACAATATATGTGTAATATTTGGATGTGTTTACATATCAGTTAAGCGTTACGGTGGCATGATTAGGCCTTACGTGGTTAACACTATAATTACCACTTTTCTGTAGACTAAAACGACGCACTATGAACTCTATGCTATTAATCGCACATTTACAAAGGAATTAAGATGAAACACATCAATGAAAAATCACTAGTTTAGATATTTCACTCGCTGAATTGATACCACATGTTACTTCTGCATGTTAGTAAAATATAAACAAACAAGGGAGCCATGCTTGTACTACTACAGTCCGCCTCTGTTGTGTAGTGGTTAGTGTGATTAGCTGCCACCCCAGGAGGCCCGAGTTCGATTCCCAGCTCTGCCACGAAATTTGAAAAGTGGTACGAGGGCTGGAACGGGGTCCACTCAGCCTCGGGAGGTCAACTGAGTAGAGGTGGGTTCGATTCCCACCTCAGCCATCCTCGAAGTGGTTTTCCGCGGTTTCCCACTTCTCCTCCGGGGAGGTACCTAACTTAAGGCGACGGCTGCTTTTTTCCCTCTTCCTCGTCTCCCCCTTCCAATCATCCCATCACCCTCCACCATCCCCCACACTCATTTTATTGCTATCCCGGAGATTTACTGACCTCGGAATGACGTGTCAGTGTTCCCAATGTCCCCATGCTTTGAGTGAACACGTCCCTATAGTTTTAATTATTCCAATGCACCATTAATTGCGATTTGAAATTGATTATGTTATTATTGCTTCCCCATAAGGAGAGCTCTAGGATGGGTACACCAACATGGCGGACGGCGCACTCAACTTGGCGTACTTTCTCCTGCAGCGGAGAGCTGCCATCAGCGATCCATGTATAGAGATCAGTGCATTGAATGTATGAAATCAGATATAACACACTAATAAATAAGACTTACCTTTGCATTTTTGGAAGGAACGAAATCATCTCGGCGAATGGCTCTTAACCACTTAGCACTCTCCGAGTCGTCAATTAAAAACGAGGAAACAACTCGCTTTAGGGCCAGTGCAATAATTGCCCTTACAATCTGGAACACTGGATTTCTGAGGCACCGTTATTCATAATTTGAAAAACAGTGATCGCAATTCACAGAAACACGCGATTAAAAATAACAGCAGTTCTAACTCCACGTGGCGGCCATGCCCGCACTTTAAACACAATTTATTAATATTAACAATTTATAAGTAATAACACCTTTAACTGAACTCACACTAATAGGAATATTAAGCGAGTGTTAACACACAAGACTCGATTAAGGTTAATACGATAGATGAAAAACACTCATAACAGGGAAGCGCGTCCTAACAGCGGCACCAAGCTGAGATACTCGCATGGGCCCACACGCACATACGTCATCAGTTACTCTCAATCGTGTTGCCAGGCCTTTTTGCTCTAGGAGTTGCTGCATAAGCAGTGTTTGGAACCAAAGTAGTGAGGTGTACGCTCCAGGGAGTGAAGAGCATAAGCGCTTGGCTCTGTTTGTTATATGCAACCGCTCGTCACTCTCCGGGATGAAGGCTTCAGGAAGTTTGTTATCGATTTAAATCCGAGGTATGAACTATCACGTCGCCGAACTCTGCCTGAGATAGATGGAAAATGAACTCATATTACAATTAATTCCCAGCGATTTCTGTGATCGAAACCTAGGTTATATTTATTTTTTCTTAGGGAATTCTAGGCGAAATACATGACGAAGTACGCAATAAGCTGAACGTCCAATGGTAGCAACAAAACAGGTCGCTTTAACAACTGACTGTTTGACATCCAATAGACAAGACCCGTACATAATTGTGACTGTCCATTTTATATGAAAGGCGATGTCCGCATGTCTGGCAACGGAAATTGTGGAAGGAAGTTATACCCCGGAGCATATCGTTAGCCGCTTGTCAAAAATCATCAATTCTTGGCAGATGTCTGGTAAAGTGCCAGCAATTACTACAGATAACGCTGCAAATGTGGTAGCTGCGGTACGAAAGTTAAATATCCGCCATGTTCCCTGTGTAGCGCACACACTTAATTTGGCCATAAGTGATGTGGTAAAGAGCACGTTCCTTTTTCGTACGCTTCTGGATACTTGCACAGATATTGCCACGCATTTCAAGCAAGTGTGTCACAACAAATGTAAAAGTAAGGTTAGGGTTGTAAGTTTTGAAATGTTAAACTCAAAGTATTGCCGAACTCTGGCTTATAATAATACATTTGCTCCGGGCCTGCTGCTAGTGTTTGTTTCCTAATTTGTCTTCTAGGCAAAGTACTCTTGCAAACCATAAATTACAACTTCAACATTTAGAGTCCAGTAAGCAGCCACTCCAGCTTATTCAGTACTGTTCGACCCGATGGAACAACCAGCTTGCCATGATGCGCCGTCTCCGCGAGGTAAAGGACCAACTCATAGTGGCTCAGTCAGAATTTATGAATGCGCCGCAAGCACTAACATGTGAGAATTACAAATACAGAGTATTGTATTGAAAACCTTGTATTTTTGTATCATTTGAATACAATGTATCACCTCAACTTTTTCCAGCTGACAATAGATTGACCTTAAAGGAGTGCCTAGCAATTTTAAACCAATTCGGAACGATGACTACCATGTTATCCGTAGAACTATGTACCACGTTTACTCACGTGAACCCTTTGGTGCAAAGGTTATTTATCTCTCTTTCTACGGAAGTAGAAAAACCAGCAACTACTGTGGGACGGATGGTCCTACAAGCAAGTCTGGAAGCCGTAACAACGCGATTTTTTGCATATGAAACTCGTTCTGCGACAAGGGCGGGAACTTTTCTTGATCGTAGGTACAAAAAGGATGGATATCAAATACCAGATAATGCAGAAAAAGCACGAAAACAGGTTAGTGTTACAATTTTTATAATAATAATGTTATTTGTTTTACGTCCCACTAACTACTATGTTAAGGTCTTCGGAGACGCCGAGGTGCCGGAATTTAGTCCCGCGGGAGTTCTTTTACGTGCCAGTAAATCTACCGACACGAGGCTGACGTATTTGAGCACCTTCAAATACCACCGGACTGAGCCAGGATCAAACCTGCCAAGTTGGGGTCAGAAGGCCAGCGCCTCAACCGTCTGGGTCACTCAGCCCTGCGTTACAATTTTTTATGCAACAAAAGCACGATGTGTTCACTCTCTATAGAGACTATCCCTTTCACAAAACCAAGCATGTAACAATTTTCAGGTTGAAGTCGAGCTAAGGACCACGATCCAAAGGCGTGACAGGTTACAAGCAGCAGCAGAAAATTCTACATCGTTGAAAGAAAAGCCTGCTGAAGGAAGAAACGAAGGCAGACGTAAACTATTAGCGTTTTGGGATGCAATGCTGGCCCAGACTCGACGTGTTACGACGCCTACGTCGAATACCACCATACTACTACGGCACTACGTGGAATTAGAACCAGTGCATAGGTTGACTGACCCTGTCAAGTACTGGGCTCAAATGGCGAACCAATCTGATCCACTTGATGAAATAGCTGGATACTACCTTTGTATTCAGCTACCTCTGTCCCAGCGGAGAGAATGTTTTCTGCTGCCGGACAAATAATCACAGCAAGAAGAAATGCTTTATAGCCAGAAGGAGGAAACACTTTATTTTCTTACATGGAAACCCCAAATAATTCTTCAAGTAACGTATGTAAACTTCGTTTCTTCTTGACTGAAACGTTATTTATTTAGCTCTTAATTTATTTATTTATTTATTTATTTATTTATTTGGTGTATGGCTGTGGCTCCGAAATAATTGGTTGTATTTAATATGAGGCTGCCTTTTTATAACATACTTCGCTTTAACACACCAAAAAATTATGAATTATTGTTACATTAAATTATGTATCGGTATTATATAATATACGGTAGATTCTTCATTCAAAACAACACTACTACAACTGTTGCTTAAAAACTGCACCATACGAAACAATCCAACGGCTTGGTGCGTTGTCGCTCTACTTAAAGTAGGTGATACTAAAACAAACTACACCGCTCCTTTACTTGCATAACGGTATTAGCGAAGGAAGCGGAGACACCGATTCATGTTGCGCGAGCAACTTCTCCGCTCCTACCGCTCCTTTCCCAGCACTATCAGAAGCGTACACCACCAATTACCACTATGCTCATAGGCAATCTAGAATACAAGTTGGCCATTGCGCTTCATTATTGTTGTCAAATATGTGTTTGCAGTTTCGATATGTCGATTGTCAATCTATTAATCAATCAATCACTATTGATCTGCAGTTAGGGCAGTAGTCCAGGTGGCAGATTGCCTACCGTTGTTTACCTGGCCTTTTCTTAAATGATTGCAGAGAAATTGGAAACTTATTGAACATCTCCCTTGATAAGTTACTCCAATTACATGTTACAAATTTCATGCTTGGTCCGTATTGAAACGTGCAAATACAATTGTATTGAATAGGTTGATCCTAATAAATTTTAGTAATATTTTAAAACTGAAGTTATTCCAGTCCCTAACTCCGTTTGCTATAAACAAATATTTTCCCCAATTTGTACTCTTGACTTCCAACTTTATCTCTCCTACTTTTAAAGACGCCACTCAAAGTTATCTACTAGTGTCATTCCACGCCATCCCTCCACTGATACATCGGAACATACCACATAATCAAGCAGCTTGTCTCCTTTCTCCCAAGTTTTCCCTGCCCAAACTTTGTAACTTTGCATGTTATAATTGATATTATGATTTTGCCATTGTTGCACTCACAGCCCGTACTTATAGACATGATATAGACTTTTGCGCACGGCATAATCCCAAAAGTCTTTATCATGTCAATATTATAATTGAAGTTTTGAAAGACTCATTTCTTTGAAGAAACTTATCTTCCTTTCATCCGATACCAGACTTACAAACCATACGTGGCGGTGTCACATAGTTGCGTATCGGAAGACTGTGTATTACATTTATGTGGCACTTCTCAATTCGTGTCGATTGCTGCGCCAAGTGATACGATGGCATCATCTTTCACTTGACGAATGCAGTAGTGGTAGGGCAATGTATGTTATAAGTCACTGGCGTCAGCATATTTCAGCTGAGTCAGCACCCGAGGTCAATGACTCCAGCAAAGTTCATTGATCCTATGACGTCGTGAACACGTGATCCGTGATGTCATCAGCTCGTGGGCTTGTTTTTAAACAAAAGCACGTGCTTTTGACAGCTGTTACCTTGAAAGAACCTAACCCAACTTTTTTGGACAAGAGATCGTCGCTAACCTCACTGCTGCCATCTTGACATTTCCCAACATTACTTTTCTGTGAACAGGTCAAGTGGCTATCCTCACTGCAGCCATCTTGACAGGTGTTTGGCGCGGAATTTTAAACGTGGCTAACCTCACTCCTGGTATCATAACCACATGGGCGCGGAATTTGAACATCTGTCACCTTGACGGAACCTAACCTCACTTTCCTGCATAAGGGAACGTCGCTGAACTCACTGCTGCTACCTTGACAGACTCAAACCATACCGCTGCCATCTTAACAACATGGGGCGCGGAATTTAAACAACTGTCAAGATGACAGCTGCCAACTTGACAGGTCCTAACCACATGCACTAGTTGGTGCGTATTTTGAACAGGTGCCCGTCGCGACGTCCCCTTCCCCGACACTGCCTTAGAGGGTGCCTAACCTCAGAGGATTATAGTTTTAAAGCTAGCCGCCCTTCTCGACATGACCCTTCCCGACACTATCTTGGAGAGGGCCTAAGAGGTCAGCTCAATGCATTATGTCTCCATCCGACAGTTACGAACAAGTCTAAACTTGTATAACCTTGACGACGTGACTTATGCTTAAGGCTGTACGTCCCCCATCCGACAGACTGTCTGCGACGGGACTGAGCACCTGCGATACTAAGATTATTCTGCTTTTAACATGCAGCGATGACGTCGACATGATTATGCATGTTTAGACTTGTCCGTTATCAAAGTCACTCTCTAAAAAAACAAGGCTTTACATATAGTATGAGTGTGAATTATGCCTTAGTCTCTGAGATACTGTGATAAAGAGTAGACCAATTTATTCCATCATGACAAGAATATTTGATGTACAAGGCTTCACCATACATACATACATACATTGTATTTACTTCTAAATTTACATTTACTACTTCTGTTCTAAATTTGGTAACTTACCCATCCACACGATGTATTGTAATTCATTACTATTAGTGGTTGGCTCATAAAAATTATTGTGTCGGAAAACATCACGACACGTTAAAACTTGTGCGTCAAAATTATCCACGGAATCCCTCTTGGAACATTTTCCGGTGCTGTTTCGTTTTGACTGTTCGAGTGGCGCCATGCATCTTGCACCTACGCGATCAATGCGTGTGTTTGTGTGTTTAGGCCTGCAAAATTGTTTTTGGTCTCGTAGAACAATATTCTGTGCTCTCACATATTTCAGCTGTAGACATTTTTGCGCGATTTTACATCCATGCAACTATATCTGATGAGCAAGAATATGTGTGATAATTATAATTGTTTACTGCACTTTGTACTTGTATGATAAGGTTGCTGTCAACTTATGTGATGTGTGGTGGAGCGCTGGCCACGTTACATCTTCTTCTGGTCACACTTAACGTGTTTATCTACTGGCATATGGTGAAGCTCTGCTATTCTTCAACTAAGTAAGACTATTCCATGTTTACTGTATTTAAAATGTTGGACTGTCATCTTCTGTAATCAACGTGTGAAGATTTGATTTGGATATTGAAATTGTACCATGTAATCTTCTATCCAACGTCTCAACTTTTCGCCTCCCCGTGTTTTGGCTTTCGGAGGGGAGAATCTGTGACATGAATTAAAGCTAACCTCATTTATTTGACATAGGTATTTGTGTGTGGGGAATTCATCTACCATTGTTTGAATTGCCGTTAATTTATGTGACTGAACTATGCCTATTTCAATGTGTAATCTGCTATTGATACGTCAGTAGCTTCGATATTTCTCATTCGCTCAGTAAGCTAGTTGATTTGCGTGCGCAGGCGCACTATTCCCTTGAACAAAGCGATGTGCTTCTTGCTCGCTGCAAACGAGTCATTTGGTAGCCAAGCGCCATTATGGACGCTATTACTAACCGTGTTCTGTGGAAGATGCGATGGGGAGTTGGTGGAATGGAGCGCGATACCCCTGGCTGATAGCCATGTAAACCAAGGCATTTGCCTTAGTTGGAGTATGTTTAGTGTTTTAATATTCTTATTTACCGTTCTTTAATATATAAGTGACTGGAATATCTGAGTGAGCGTGCTTCATTGCAAAATGACCTACCAACGTAAGCTATAGGATTATATTAAATTGGACACCCAAGGATGTAAGTACAAGTATCCTTTTAATTGTTTCAAAACTGTTCTTGTTATTTGGAGAAGAAGAGGCTGAGTAACACGCTATCATTGACATTCATATTGTGGGAAATTTCGGCAACGCTGTCAGAATTGTATCAAGCCAACCTCGCAATTGTAATTCGAAATTACGCCTACTTTTTCAAGGACCCGTCGGTGACGGTTTATTCATTAAGTTAAGTGGGATTTCTTCATCCTCAAGATTTTAAAATATAACATGTTTGTTAAATTCAATATTCCAATTGTAATTGATAATGGGGTAATTCTGGAACTCGGTATATGCGCGGATGAGAGGCAAATTTCTCCATTCATTTTATTTCATTGAGGTTGTCGTTGTGATACCTTTTCTGTTCCTTAAAGTTATTGAGGTTATTATTATTAATTTTGGTTAATGGATTTCTTTCTATATTTCCCGTTCAGGGTTGTGGTCTCTATAGCACTGTTATCACTGTATTGGATGATGCTGTGTGCTAGTATAATTTTCGTGATGGGATCATTCTTTAACTCCTTACTGGGATGGTTTATTTCCTGTCTTATTCGCACATTACCGTATTCCAGGACCTCCTGAAAATTAAATTCAGTCACCGGCATTTTAATCCACTTTTAATAGTTTGTTGGAGGAAATGACTGTCACAGACAAAATACTTACCAATGACAATATTTAACATGGGTGGGAGAAGCCCACTCCAAAAGTAGATTCATCAAAAGGCCGGGAAGAAGTACCCACCTAAAGCTTTAACCCTCCTTACCATGTCATGTGAAATGAGCCACACCATTAAAGTCAAAATATATTAATGAACACATTCATACCTACACATGCAATTAAAATTCTACTACGTAAATGAAAAGAAATATCTTGTCAATTAAAATTAATATTGTGAAACAATTGAAACCAGAAATTGAAATATTTCCTAGAACAAGATAAAAATTGAGGGTTGAGGTACCTCAAAACAACCTTAAATATATCATTAATATATTATTATTATCACTATTATTATTGGAGTGTGTACAGTGTCCGGAACCTCAGAATTAGAACAGGCCTTGGTTTACTAGGCAAGGAATATTGTTAAATAAAAATGAATTTTGGTACTTGATATGCACAATCAACTGGCAATATTAAAAAACTGACCAGCACAATTAATTCAATAAATAGATTCCATATTTAACTGACTAGCTAGCAGAATAAATAACAGCCATTAAGCACAATTCCATCTATGAGTAATATTCAAAGACAGTCATCTATTTTTCAACAACAAGATACGGCAGAGAAAAAGAAAATCATCATCAAACAAACTCGTAACCAGGCAACCGGCCATGATAATAGGCAAGGCAATAAGCTTAAAGAAATCTAGCCTTGCGGCCATTGATAATTTTGAGGTTTCGTTTACATTAGGGAAGAATACCACGAAATGCAAATGTGAACTTTTAGGCCTACACGCATCATGCGATGTTCACATAACACCTTTAATAATCTTAGCCTCGAACTAGAACCATGATATAGCTTTTAAAACTTAAAAGAAGGGATGATTATTTAATTAAAGTTATCATTTTAGCATATTTTAAGGATTCTAAAATTGCGAATTACAGATGTGGCATATCTGCCGATCACACGGCCACTGGAATCAGTTCCACACATAAATTTTAACTCATAGCATACAAAAAGGTTACATATTTACCTTGAGGTTCGGACCACAACACTACCTGATTAAAAATGGAAATTGAATGAAATAGTTTACCACATGGGCACGTGAAACGGATGAAAAGATTTGCAATTAAGGAAAGGTAATATTCTTGGTAAATCAAACAACAACGGCTAGTGCTGACTTGAAGAAAGCATCATGGAAACACGAAAAGCCATAGGGTTTTTTTTATCCAGGATCAAAAATCCTTCTTGCACACATTCATATCTTCGCACAACCCAATTTGCTTTCGATTCGAAAACAATCTTGCTCGACTACAGAGGTCAAAATTCATTTGTCCAGTTCAGCTGTCTTACTGTCGGAGTTCCGACTGGCAGCTGCGTGGAGCGCCACCAACTGGCTGAGTCTTTATTAACGAGGAACGCCAACAGGCTTCGCAACGATGCACACTCGTTTCTATTCATAATTTGACACGAATCTCAATTTACCTGCGAAAGGAGCTAAAGTTCCTTAATAATGTCTCCATGAGAAATTTAAAATTCTATTCATTATTATTGTAATATCGTGGTTGTAGGGAACTGATATTTGTTTCTCCCATTCCTTAAAGATACCTACGTTTACGCTCCTCAGACTATTCATGTCCGTGTTTTCCTTTTTTCTTCCATTATGAAGTGTCATTTATCTTATCTCTCTCTATGCTACAAATGTGTGGGCCTTGCCTGTTGTTTGATGATTTTATGTTAGCTCGGCTTGGGAAGCTGTAGACTTCATCGTGTGTACCACTGTTCAGTTAACTGTGGACTTTCAATATCGTTTCCCTTCGTAATTTTTAACTAATTTGGGAAATATTTTTATTTGGATATTTTTGGATTTTTGCAATTCTCTTGTCTCTTTATTTAATTATTTATGTTTGGAAAATTTGGATTGCGACCTTCGGTTTTAAAATTGTGCGTGTTACCATGTTTCTGGGATGATTGAAATGTTTATGAAAAACTGGCCAGTGGTGTATTTAATTCTTAACATGCGGATCCGTCTTAATATTTGTCACTTATTGATTCTGATGTGAGCTGCAGACTACACTTATTTCTCTGTACTGTAAGAGTTACTTTACTTTGTAATGTGAGTGGGTTTTCACAATTTTAATTTTTTTAAATAAGAAATTTGTCTCTTATTTGAATTCATTAATTTAATAAGAAATACTTGCTTTTGGGGGTATAAGTTCTCCGACTTGCTTATTTTATTACATCGTAAGGATTATTTTACATTGTTATCTGAGTGTGGAATCATAATTTTATTTATGTAAAAAACTGAGTATTTAATGCATAATTAAAAGGGTTGATTTTATCATTAAATTATTTGCTCTGTATTTTGTTTATTTTTCAATATATTGCAGAAAATTTTAAATCTTACTTAAGTATCATTCATATTTTTCTTTTCCTAATTTTTAAGTAAATTTTTATTTTGGCTTTTATTTAGTAGTTAGCGATATTGACATGGCCACCCCTCAAGTAGTAAGCTAAGATCCTGTCATCTTATCTTTTAGGTTCTGGGTTCTCCACGTCGGAACGTTTAATGCTGCAGCCCCCAAAGGTAAGTATTTTGCGTCTTGTGCTCATTTTGTCATTTCATGTGTGTTTATTGTTGTGTATAGGCTTGGTCGTTGCAGAGGGTTTTGGAACAGAAGCAGCAATCCAGAAAGGATTGAGGGAAAGCTGCAGTTTGTCACATTCCTTTTCCATGTTTACATAGAACAGACAGTATAAGATATCAAAGAGGAATTACGAAAGGGATTCACAATCCAACGAGTGGAAATCAAGACCTTAAGATTTGCCGATGATATTGTTATTCTATCTCAGACTGCACAAAATCTCGAGATGCTGCTGATTGTTGTGGACGAAGTCTTGGTTAAGTAGTACAAGATGAATATAAATAAGTCCAAAACAAAAAGTAATGCAATGGATTCGAACGAAGGCACGTGATGCAGGAAATATTAGATTAGGAAATGAAGTCTTAAAGGAAGTAGATGAATATTGTTACTTGGGTAGTAAAATAACTAACAATGGCAGAAGTAAGGAGGACATAAAATGCAGACTAGAACAAGCAAGGCAGAGCTTTCTTAAGAAAGGACATTTGCTCACTTTAAACATTGATGTAGGAATTAGAAAGATGTTTCTGAAGACCTTCATCTGGAGCGTGGCATTGCATGGAAGTGAAAAATTGACGATAACTAGCTCAGAAAGAAAGAGAATCGAAGCTTTTTCAAATGGAGTGTTACAGAAGAATGCTGAAAGATGGATGAATCGTATCACAAATAAAGAGATACTGAATCGAATTGGTGAGAGATCTATTAGGGTAAATTTGACGAGAACAAGGAACAGAATGACAGGACACATCTCAAGACTACCAGGAATCATTCAGTTGGTTGTTGAAGGAAGTTTAGGCGGTAAGAACGTTAGGGGTAGTCGAAAGTAAGAATATGACAAGCAGATAAGTGCAGATGTTTGATACAATAGTTACGTAGAAATGAAAAGGTTAGCAAAAGAGAGGGTGGCATGTAGAGCTTCATTTAACCAGTCTGACTGATGACTAAGAAAACATTAAAAATAGCACCCAGCATGAGGTGTTTAAGTATTTGATTTGATAATTTTTAGTCAATGGCGATGTTTATTAATGATTATGTTACTAACGTATATTATAGTATACCCAATTTCCACTCTTCAATATACTTCCTACCACATCCATTACGACAATGTGGGCGCTATCCAAAAATCGCAAACATGTGTGGTCGAATATCAGATTAGGTTCAATTATTACCACATTGAACAAAATGATGTGGACGTGTCTAAAAACCGCTGTCTTTTAACACGCAACTAAGATTTCTCTAACTAAGTGCATATTGAACTCAGACATCTGGCCAAAGCGTTTACACACATCGATCTCAACAAAGTGGGAGAGATGCAATATATCTTGTTTTCGAAGAATGGAATAGGTAATAAAACTACTTATCCCACTGATCAAATGAATGTAGACGCACCCCAGTATCCGTCAGCGTATGTTGTCGAAGAACTGCCTTTTAGAAAACTTCTTCGCAGAGTCATTACCAGAACGGGGACTCTCACTAGTATGGATAACCAGATGTTGCTAGTCGCCTTGTCTGGACGCTCACGATGAAATATCTTAGAAAACTTTTTTCCAAAATAATGTGGTCGCTGACCAGTATGTGTAAGAAGGTGAAACTTAAGATGTGAATCCTGGGAAAACATCTGACCACATTGTTTGCAAACATGTGCACGCTCACGAGTATGTGCTTAATAAGACTTGACTTTAAAGTAAACTTAGAAGGACATTGATCACAGAAATATAGACGCTCACCAATATCTATAAGAAGGTGACGCTGAAGACTCGTCTTCTCAGAAAATGTCTTACCACATTGTCTACAAAAAAAAGGGCGCTAATCAGTATGTGTAAGAAGGTGACGCCGAAGATATGACTTCTGAGGAAACCTCTTACCACACTGATTACAGGAAAAAGGACGTTCATCAGTATGTGTAAGATGGTGATGCCGAAGAAATGACTTCCGAGAAAACCTCTTACCACATTGTATACAAGAATATGGCTGCTCACTAGTATGTATAAGAAGGTGATTATTGAGATTGGACTTGTGAGAAAACCTCTTACCACACTGTTTACAGGAAAATGGACGTTCACCTGTATGTGTAAAAAGATGACACTTGAGAACGGACTTTTGAGAAAACCTCTTACCGCACTGTTTACAGGAATATAGACGCTCACCAGTATGTGTAAAAAGGTGCCTGTTGAGATTGGACTTGTGAGAAAATCTCTTACCACACAGTTTACAGGAAAATGGACGTTCACCTGTATGTGTAAAAAGGTGTCTCTTGAGATTGGACATGTGAGTAAACCTCGTACCACATTGTTTACAAGCATGTAGACGCTCACCAGTATGTGTAATCACATGTATCCGAAGACTTGACTTTTCAGTAAAATTAGAAGCGCATTGATCACAAGAATATGGACGCTCACCAGTATGCATAAGAAGGTGACGCTGAAGACGGGTCTTCTCAGAGAATGTCTTACCACATTGTTTACAGGCATTTGGATGCTCTCCAGTATGTGTACGAAGGTGACGCTTAAGATTCCACTTCTGGGAAAAGCTCGCATCACATTGTTTACAACAATGGGGACGCTCACCAGTATGTGCAAACTGGTGTTTTCGAAGACTTGACTTTTCAGTAAAATTAGAACCACATTGTTCACAGGAATATGGACGCTCACCAGTATGTATAAGAAGGTGACGCCGAAGATTTGACTTCTGAGAAAACCTCTTACCACATTGTATACAAGAATATGGCTGCTCACCAGCATGTGTAAGAAGGTGACTACTAAGATGTGATTTGTGAGAAAACTTCAGGCCACATTGTTTACAAGAATACGGACGCACACTGGTATGTGTAGCAATGTGATGCCGAAGGCGCGATTTCCGAGAAAACTTAGAACCACATTCATTACAACATAGTTCCCATTCGCTATTGGGATGAATTGGACTTTGATCAGACTCACGGAACATGTGTGGGTTGCATTCATTACAAGTGGACAAAATGCACAGCACCTTACTTCCTTCTTTCGTTATCTTGCACCTACTGTTACACGTACCCACTGGACCTCCAGTAATTAATGGAACATTCCCAAACCTAGAAAACGGAAAAATAGGTTATAAATTTTACAATTAAGATGACAAAATCAAATACAATAATCAGAAGCAAACGCAATATATGTACCAAGATTGCTTCTTATCACATAACATAGCAGACCAAATCTCAATAATTTCAGATAAAGGCTCAAACACATAAGCCCATATAATTTCTAATTGCCAAATAGAATATACGATAAGTCTGCACTTAACCACAGCACAGACAAACTATTCAAGAGGGTCCTATATGGAAGCAATTATTGTGAGAATGCTTCCCTTAGTGATTTCCTTACCTGCATTCTCAACTTCATTTTAACTGAGACTCAGCACATTTAAGATGCCAAATAATAACTAATAATTTAATGGCTTCATCCTTAGTGAGATTATATGTTGTCAGGATCTCTCTATCATCTACTGGACATTGGCAAGGGCTTCTGGCCAATTTGACATCCAATTTCTGAGATAAACATGTTTCTGACTGAAGTCCCTCAGTTACTTCATCTGAGCTAATACCTGTCAACAATTCAAGGTTAAAATAAGAATATGCAGTAGAGTGAGATTCTTTGTGTTCGTCAGCAAGCTGAACTAGAAATTTCGGAGCAAGAAAGAGGGCAGAACTCATAACAGTAGTACAGTGGTAGTTCTCTTCATCACAGGATTCACAGCACACAATATTCCGAAGACTCCTGTGGTCGGGTTGTATTAACACAAATTTGTATATCTTAGGAACATCAGCTGAATGAGTAACAAGATGGGTTATGAATCTTAAAACAATAGACAGGAAGTCAGGCTAAAATTCAGGGTAAGCCATTTACAAAGGGTTCAAAACTATCCCATTTCAAGATTCACAACTTCTGTCAAACTCAACAGTTAGGTTGGTTATCATGCTAGAAACTTTGAGTACACAATGATGGGGCATATGTATGCTTGATGAGTTAGAAGTCATGAGGGGTATATTTTCCATGTGTCCCGTTTCACTGTATTCATGCATGAAAATTACATTACGTTACATTACATTACCTGGCATTACCTAGCAAACTTATTTTCAGTGTGTTCAAGCATTTTAACAGCATTATGCTTAAACTGAGGTACAGGTGACGACACTTCAGAACGAATAGGAAATTTGCCATTAAACCTGCCAGAATCATCCATTTCATCATTGTTCAAAAAACGTTCTTCACATGCCCTTTCTTCAGGAGTAAGGAATGGTTTAAGGCGTTCTTCAAGCTTCCAAAACATCTGCATTTTTGTGTAAAGGGAATCGAGATTTATTAGCCTGGCACACCGAACTTTGGCGTTATTCTTAACATAAAAATCAGGGATGGTGCCTGACAATCCCCAACCAAATTTGGTCATCTAACAAAGTGCGATAACCTTCCTTATGCAAGGTATTAGAAGACAAAATATCATAACAGACTTCAACTCTTCGCAAGATATAAGAGGAAGAACGCTGCTTAAATGTTCTATCACTTAAAACGACATCACGAACAATATACGAACTGGAAAAATCAATTTGTTGTGCAGGAATTTGGCTTGCGGTGTATTCACAACTGCACAGTTCAACTTCAATGTAAAATTTGACACATTAGAGAACGAAACAAGGTTGCATGTGGATCATCCAGGCGATACATCAGTATTGCCTATACCAAATACAGGTAGCCAACAAACCTTAGTACACATGCCAAGCTTCGAAACAAATCTACAACGCACTAAGAATAAATGACTCCCCCAGTCCAATAAATTCTTCAATTAGTACAATCTCTCCTGAACAGTTCTTCACTGCTATACATGCTGTGGTTAACTAAATATTTGGGGGCTGGCACAACTGCAGAACTTCTAACAGGTATATCATTAGTGGGAATTGTTTGGTCTTTACAAACCAATAAGGTGTGGGGTCCATTTACCGGGGACACTTGTGTCGCTTACACTGTTTAAATATATGAGAAGCAAAAAATTTAGATACCAAAGGTTACTTTCCCTCACAAACTTGCAGTGATAACTAATGTTTGTTTGAAATTTCTACAATCAGAATTGCTATGTTTATCAAGTTTTCAACACTCACCGTTAAAGGAAATACTCTTGTTGGTACTGTGTAATAAAATCTAAAACAACTGACAATGACAAAAGGGCCATGAATTACAGAAAATTAGTGGAGCCAATTCAAAATGCCTTATTTTTGGAGATAATGCTTGTTGTCCACAAGGGACCAAAATCCATGCACTGAACTTTGCAATAGTATTAATTACTGGTAAAGTAGAACCATGGCCTTCCTCCTATAGTGGTAAAAATCACACATGTCGTACTCACGGCGTTCCTCTCATGGTGGTACTAATCACAGGTAATATAGACACAGGGCATGCCATACATAATGGCACCCCTCAAATGTAACACAGACTGATGGTGTTCCTCACATAGTGGGACTAAACACGGTCACCGACTAGATCAATGATGATGATGATCATAATTCTTGTTCAAAGGGGCTTACCCGCTAGGTAACCAGACCCTATTGGTAGGAGGTGCAACAAAATGAAACAATAATTAAAACATCAACATGTATTCATCGACAAGATTCTAAAGTAAATGATGGTGAAAAATTAGCATGAATTAAAAATAATCAGTGGATCCAAATGGCAATGCTTTAATGACTTCACTATGCAGGGTAGGATTAAAAAGAACTTTAGGATAAAACATACAACTTAGCTTGGAGTCCCAATGCTCAATGCTGCATCAGCCTGTTTGCATCCCGGAGTCAGCATGCTTTCCTCCTCCAAAGAGCGAGTTTGCTACATGTTTTTAGGTCCTATAGCCAAGAACATCCACCCGAAGGATGATAAGTTCGAATCCGCACGTAAGAAGATAGTTTTAAAGTGGTTTCACATTTTCATACTTAGCTGGTTAACATGTCACTGTACTGTGAAACTCCTACTCCTCAAAGATGTAGTAGCGCTTAACCTCTTCCTTATTGACAGAGTACTGTATGACCTCTTCCTACCTAGTACTCATTTCTGTTACAAAATTGAGAAAACCTCAGATTTATCTCTCAGACCTCTTAACAGACAACCAAACATAAACCTTCATGGAATAGACCTAAATGAATTGCTGTTAAAATTTATACTTCATCAATTCACATTAAAATAAATGCCCTCCTCACCACCACCATTAAGGAACAAAAGCTGAATCTCCGCGTTCTGAGATAGAGATTTGAACCCCAAAAACTACAACAAAAACTCCACTCATATACACTTAAAAACGGGTATTGATATAATCGTTTTACAGAGAATCGGTTCATCATGAGATTCGACTATAGAGTAGTGTCACTATTATAATTAAACTTATGGTTTAATGGTCCACCTTTTCAATCCTATATTATGCAATGTGTATAGACTATATAGTATTGGAAAGGTGGACCACTACAACATAAGTTTAATTATTACTGTGACGACAATTCAATACGGATCAAAAACAACTAACTTATATCCTATGATATTGAGTAGCATGGCAAAGTAACTATGAGCTGCGACATAACAACTTCAACAGAAACCAACAGACAGCACTATCAGTTAGAAATATACCATCTGCGGGAAAAGCTTCTTCTATGGTATCCGGAAATTCTACACCATCACCACCACCATGAGGACAACAAATTGCGATGGAGAGGAATGCAGGGAAGCAGGCTAGGAGGCTGGAAGACAGTGATTCTCCAATCCCAAATAATTGCACGTAGCTTGCTATTGCTCAAGAGGAATAAATCCCGTTTGTATTGACGGGCGGAACACACCCCCCACTCTCAATCAGGCGGCACATCACATCTCAACATCAGGGTGATATTCTTTTTGCTAGTTGCTTTACATCGCACCGACATAGATAGGTCTTATGGCGATGATGAGACAGGAAAGGGCTAGGAGTGGGAAGGAAGCGGCCATGGCCTTAATTAAGGTACAGCCCCAGCATTTGCCTGGTGTGAAAATGGGATACCACGGAAAACCATTTTCAGGGCTGCCGACAGTGGCGTTCGAACCTACTATCTCCCGAATACTGGATACTGGCCGCACTTAAACGACTGCAGCTATCGAGCTCGGTGGGAGAGTGATATTCTAGCGCAGTTCCATTTACCAGCTGCGAACCGATCGAAGATATTACCGCCAGTAAATATCAGGAGCTAAGCAGAGGCAGCAAAAAACCTGCACTGCTCACACAAAGTACAACGCAGTGGCACAACAACAAACACTGGTCTGCCTGTCCCAATCTACACAGTGAAGATGAGAAATCTGTACCAGGATAAAAACCACTCGCTCCAAATCTACAATATAATCACCAAGATTCTGCCCAATGCCATACGAGATTATCTCCTAGAAATTCAGCACAGCAAAGATGGGTAGCCCATCAAAATTTCTAAAAATATTTATACAGTGCAAGTCAACAAAATAGGACTGGCACATTTTGGACACATGCTACAGCACAGAACCAGGCTCAACAATGCGGCACAACTAACCGCCTTTGCGTCCAGCCCCCACCTGGTCAGCTGTGGTACATGGGGTTCATAGCAGCCACACGGAGGATGTTATCACGTTCAGAAACAGGGACATCAAACATTCCGGGCCATTCGGATCCGGAATTCTAACGGACAAACCTCACTGATGCGTATCCTGTCCCGGGTTAGGGCAACAATGAACCAGCCTCTGAAGGATGGTTTGCTGATCTACGTGAAGCGACATCATGTGGAAGCCTCTTGGTCATCTTGAACATAGTGCAGACACTGCGATTGCTGCGAATTATATGATCATCCTATTACTGCTCACTTCAAAATGTGCGATTCGTAGTGGACAACACACCTCCAGTGCTTGCACGAGAAGGGGATCACTTGCAGCTAAGATCATCCACCTTTCTCGGTTAAATGTAAGGGTAAACCTTAACCTTCTCCCACTCAGCCGGAAAAAGTGTTACCTATAACACCAATTGACATCCCTGCCCCTCCCTTCCCTTCCACTCTTCCCCTCCTTGCACTGAGACCATTCTGAAAACCATCACTATGGAGCTCCAAAATATTGTTCCATTCCAATGTCCTGATGTTCTGTATCAGATCCAGCTAGCGGTGCGATTGATCTTCCAGACTCACCTTGGCGGAACTTTCTCGGCGACGTGAATGCACTGTGCATTATTTCTACCTGATCCTAGTCCACTGTTCTAGTAAATGAATGTTTATTACACTAATGTGTGTTCTTTAAGGGTCAAGTGACTGCTGCCCCAATAGATGTCACGGAGGGGTAGCAATTAGTATTCACAAATCCATCCCTTAAGAACAACATGATCATTCCTTAAACGAATATCTATCTGAAAACTTAGAGATAGAAATCACTGTTGGAACTCAAATAATAGCTTTAGAAATAATATTTATATACCTCTTGGCTATTCCCCACCACAGAAAATTGTACAAAATACTGATCTAAATACAGTACTTACATCACGATCACAGATTTTAAAATTACTTCATATACACAAAAACTACAAGCTATTTACGATCAACTGTTACATAATATACTTACAGTTCTCTTCCCCAACCCGCTCTAAATCAGATACGAGCCCTGTATTTCTGATCCTCTGTCTTAACCTAGCAATGAACCGTGCCATCACCATACTACATTCAATGGGAAGTGACGATGTCCCTGCCTTATAAACCATAAAAATGTACTACCAAACCCATAGCAACATAACCAACATCCTCAGTCATACCTATTGGGTAGCATACAAACAATATCAGACATAATATGCAATACTGAACTACCTAATTCACAACATTAATTACATGATAAAGTTAAGGAATTAGAATCCCCGCTAACTATTGGCAACCGACTCCACACTCCTCACCACACCTCCCGTCTACACAAACTTCCCCTGCCTCCCTAAGCACTCCAAATATTAAAATATTCCCATGAACATTACAAGGCACACCTTCGGAACTGTGACCCAAATATTCAGGAAGAGAAGAGTTCGAACCTAATTCTACTCTTCCTGAAACCTGATGAAAAAATTAAAAAATGATGAATGCCAATTTTTTCATGTTAGAATTACAAACGCGCAAGGAAGAGTAGAACAAGGTTCGAACTCTTCCCTTCCTGAATATATGGGTCACAGGTTCGAAGGTGTGCCTTGTAATGTTCATGGGAATATTTTAATATTTGGAGTGCTTAGGGAGGCAGGGGAATCAAGCATGGTTTCAAAGACCTTCATATGACTATAGTATTTTCTCTGGAACCATCTGAGTTAAGACCGTCGAATGTTACACTTATACGAACAAGTTATTCTTCACATGAAGGACATATATTTTGCAATTTTATTTTAACAAGACAAAATCATAAACATTTTGTGACTTATATGCTTTTTTCAATGTTTGTATTTTGTTCAAGTGTATCACTGGCTGATGATGACAGGTAATCAGTGTCGAAACTAGTACCACCCTTTAATGAACCACATGCGGTATAATTCACATCAATGAATTAGTATTGAAAAGGGTGGACACAAAATCTCGACTCCCTCCATCTCATACCTCAGTAATACGCAAGTTTCTGTCCCCAGCACTCCACATATGACCATGTCTTTCATATCTCTGTATCCATCATAAATATTTACCCAATGAAATATGCACAGCCCTTACCTGTCTTGATGTTGAGAATGCCTTTCAAAGGAATGATATATAAATTCCATCATCTTCGAGTTCCAAAGAAAATCCCAATTTCCTAGCGAAAACCAATGTCCAAAACAAATTTATCTACAACTCTCCAATTAAGGCATGAGTACCACAAAGTTCCCACTGTCACCACATTTGTGTGTCCTGTTTTGTAACAATATTACCCAACAGATATCCCCACTTTCATTGTGTCAGTTTGCTGAACACACAGCACTACTGGCTGTGGAATCCAATAACTGATCCTTGCAATCCCGTCTTCAAACCAATTTAAATGAACTCGAACAATGGCTCAATCTCTGACAAATCAAGATTAATGTCAGCAAATAATAATAAATGTAGATGCCGTCCCACTAACACCCTTTCTAACCTTAAATAATCAACCCCTTGCTGTAACGACCTCACTAACCTACCGAGGTATAACGTTTCAAAATAATTTTCAATGGGATGTACATTTGGACCAAATTTATAAAGAGGCATCCCACAAGATACAGATCCTCCCTTGGCTGTCAGGTCAAACCTGAGGATTAAAAGGCGTACAAATCACACCTCCTAACAAGCACCACTTCCCACTTCCGAGTCAGACCATAGATACATTTAAACTCAAAAGGGAATTATGGACATATACAGATCGCTCACCTCTGGGGGAGGTTCTCATTGTTAATTTTTTCCTCAGAAATTATGTCAACTTGGCTTAGTCACATGAAGAAGAATTCATTAATAATTTTATGTCATCAATTGTATACTGAAACTTAAAATATATATAAATGTATCTAAGTAAAGATATAAAATATATTTAACATTGTTTCACTTCGAGAAAAACAATGTTTTCTTTTCTGTTATTATATTTGTAGTGATTCAATACTTTGACAAGAAAATTATTTTTATTTCCTACAACGTGTTTTACACAAGCAGAAGAAAAGTTTTTAATTTAATTCCATAAAACATGTGAAATTAGCACACAACCATAACTGAAACAAATATCTGTAAATGTAATTGGCCAAAGAGTCCATTTGTTAGAATGATGGCTCGCTCCTGTAGTGGGGAAAAGGAAATAACTATTAAACTAAGAAGATTGGTTCATCTCTCCTTGCCTCTCTCTGCCTTTAGGAAAATATCTACCATGAAACAAGCCACCCGGGGTTATATTTGCAAGGATTGAGGAATAACCTTCCTCTGGGGGTACAGCAAGACTTCCATAAGATGTCATGTAGTGCAATTTTTTGCTGCAAACACTGTAAATAATAATATTCTTAATGCAAATGGAAATACACTTGATCTTATAATTACGAATATTAACACATTAACAGTATACAGAGATGAGTGCCCCTTCGTTAAGAAGGATAGTTATCATCCTGCAATTGTAGTCACACTAATATTAAACAGAGAGCGTAACCACATTTCACAACAACCTAAACAATCTAAGTGGTTATTTGACGTAGGAGGGGTTAATTTCTTTCATATGTATAAAATGTTTGAGAAAATGGATTGGTCTAAGATTGTAGAATTTGCAAATGCTGACCAGGCTGTTGAGTGCTTTTTTGCTCAGGTACACTCTGTATTTTCATAAAACGGTACCAATGAAGAATTTTCACACAAAGATAAAATATCCTCCATGGTTTTTTAATTAGAAATTCAAGAGACATCACTAACATGTATGTACTCACCTTATTGTTCAACAGTATTGTCCAATCAAAACTTGAGTATTCATGTATAATTTGGTCTCCATGACATAAATATTATCAAAATCAAGTTGAAAGAGTGCAGAAACGCTTTTAAAGATATCTTTATTCTAAAAATATTAGAAATTCCCTTTTAGAAATTATGTTTCAAAATAATTTTTGTTGAATGAATTTAAATACGTATCGCTAGCCAGTGGGTGTGTAACAGCTCATCAAATTTATCTCTCTAAGATTGTTAATGCATTAATTGACGACAATAGTATGCTTCACGAGTTATGCTTTAAAGTTAGAAAAAATCATTTAAGATTTTGGCAATTGTTCATAACTCCAGTCTCCGAAACTGTATTTTCTAAGCTCTCCATTTATCAATATGTGTGAAACACAATAACATAATTAATACATATCATATAGATCTTGACTTTGTGTATGAATGTGACACATATGTAAATATATTAAAAGAATTGACTCATCAAAGTGATTTGTTAATATGTATAATATTTAAATTATTTGGTTATAGTTTATTTGTTAAATGTAGTAACAGACTTCTGTATAATTTATGTTAAGCTGTTTCATCCATTTCATCATCTCATTTCATATTTCATATTTTCTTCTTTTTGGTATTTCTGTGCGATTTGTGTCAAATAATTGGTAAAAGCTACCTATAATTGGAGTGTGTGTCTGTTGGTGGCACATTTAATAAATAAATATAATGCTACTTTTAAAGTTCACTTCTGACTATCATTCTTAGATCAGCCTTTTACGCTGATGGCAGTAGAGCGCTCACCTCCTATTTTAGTCTACACAGACGTGAAAGGCTGCAATGTTACAACATCACCTCTGTCCAGTGATCCACAGATCAGCACTTTAGGCTGATGACAGGGGAGCGCTAACTTCCAAAGTTAGTCTACACAGACTTGATAGGTATCTTTCAACATATATTTAAATTCTGAAGCCAAAACTTTAATCTCTAGGTGATGTAAACATTATGGTATGCAATTAGAAGTCTCTAAATTTCAAATCTATGAGCTCAAAAATTTAAAATCAACAAGTGAGTGACTCCGTGGTCGCTCAGTTCTGAAATTGACGTCCATTACGTCCATATAAGCAATCCAAATATGTTATGCCTTACCCATATCCCTAGTCCCAAATAAACAATGTATACACACTATCATGTACAGAACTACATGTTCAACTCTGATTCCCTCAGGTTGCCTCCCGTTATGTCCCTATGAGTATTAAACGTTACACCATGTCTGTATTCCCATTAGCAAATGTGTAGCCACTATCTTGTTCGAAGTCCAGCACCAAGTCAAATCAAATCAAAATCTCTTTATTTGCTAATGAGGTGTCTACCTCAGTGGCAAATGGTACACTAAAATACATTATTGTCAAGCACTAAATTTTAAATTAACAGGAGACGAAGAAAATTTTCCTAGAATACAATATTATATAATTTACTCTAATAATTTTTTCTATTAAACACACACATCATCCTTAATAAATTGATATTGTTTACAAAATTCTACTTATAATATCTTACAAACATAGTCAACTCATATACAGTACGGTATGTGAAATTACTTCTAATAATACTATACAACTGGTATAAGATTAAAATTAACACTGAATTTATTTACATATTTATATTTTACCCATTTTGGAACCTAAGTAGCATAACGACCTGCTGCGTCTTAACCAGAGCCCCTTTTGCCACCACTTTTCAGAGTTCCTGAAGGGCCTTCACAGCTACCGTAGCGGTCCCAGGGTCCTCGAAGTCCCCACTGTACTTCACCCCTACAGGCAGTCCCCTACTTGGGCTGTCCAAACTCCTTAGACCAGGGGATGGAATTAATTTAATCACACACATTTATTATTTACAATACCTGCACTGGTCGAATGCCCTCTAACATTTAATTTATTATCTGTGTTGTTGTTTATTCTCTTCTTGAATATCTGTACAGATTTTGGAAAAGGATCAAATACTACCCCTGGTAAACTGTTCCACTCCTTCACGCCCTTCCCAATGAAAGAAAATTTACCCCAATCGCTTCTGCTAAAATTCCTTCTAATTTTGTACTTGTGGTCAGTTCTACCAATATAATTATTTTCCAACCGAAGCCTCTCACGGATATCTCCCCATGCTTCTTCTCCTGTATAGGCTCTATATAATCCTATAAGTCTAGTTTTCTTCCTTCTCTTACTTAAAGTTTCCCACCCAAGTTCCTTTAACATTTCTGATACACTACTCTTTCTCCTGAAATCCCCTGTTACAAACCTTGCTGCTTTCCTCTGCACATCATCTAGTTCTTTTATTAGGTATTCTTGGTGAGGATCCCAAACACTGTTTGCATATTCCAATAATGGACGAACCATACTTAAGTAACTTTTTTCTTTTAATTCTTTGTTGCATCCTTTAAGTAGTCTCATTATGACATGTAACGATCTGTATGCTTTCCCAACAATGTCATCAACATGACCCTTCCAGTGCAAATTACTTTCAAATCTCACACCTAAGTATTTGCACTTGCCATCTCTTGGGATAACTACCTCATCCAAAGTATATTCAAATTCAGTTTTAAAGCTCCTGTTTGTAAATGTTGTAACAGTTGATTTGCCTCCATTAATCTTCATATTATTTTCTTCAACCCATTCTTGGATACTGTCAAGGTCCCTTTGTAATTCTGAACAATCCTCAATGTTATTTATTTCCCTATAAACAATTATGTCATCTGCATACAATCTTATTTTCGATGTTATATTGTTCCCTAAATCATTTGCATATATTAAGAAAAGTAATGGACCGATTATACTACCCTGTGCAATTCCCTTCCAGACCTTCTCTTCCTGTGATATATTATTTCCTACTTTGACTTTCTGAACCCTTGAATTTAGAAATGTTCTTATCCAACGTATAACCCTTACATCCAATCCTATTCCCTCCAATTTCTTTAATAATATTCCATGTTCCACTCTATCAAAGGCTTTGGAAAGATCTATGGCTATGCAATCTAACTGGCCTCCTGAATCTAACTGATCTGATATGTCCTGCTGAAATCCCACCAGTTGTGCCTCGCAAGAAAATTTCTTTCTAAATCCATACTGGCTCCTCATGAACCAATTTTTATCATCACATATCCCTCTGATGTACTTTGCTATTAAACTCTCCAGTATTTTACAAACTATACTGGTCAGGCTGATTGGTCTGTAGTTCTCTGGTTTCCTTTTATCACCCTTTCCTTTATAAATTGGTACTGTTATAGATTCCTTCCATTCCTTTGGTATTACACTATTATTTATGACATAGTCAAAGAGAAATTTTAAATAAGGCACTATAAACCACCCCATTGTCTTTAATACCTCCCCAGTAATTTGATCACTTCCTGCTGCTTTTCCTTGCTGAAGCAGTTGGATTTCTCTGAAAATATCTTCATCTGTGAATGAGAAGCTTCTTGTTTCCCTCTGTGTCTCTCCCTCTCTACCTTCTGTTACGGTTTCCAAGTCCTGACAATCTTCTACTGAATCTCGGAATTCCCTACTAAAGAGGTTTGCTTTCTCAGTATCTGTTAAATAGTGTTCACCCTCTTCTCCCACCATTGTAGGAATTTGGATTCCTTTTCCTTTTTGATTCCTAATATATGAATACAGCTTTTTCCATTTCCCTTTGTGGTCATGACCCTCTTGAAGAATGCCATTCATATAATTCTCTTTTGCTTCCTTTTTCACTCTATTCAGTTCCCTCATTAGCTGTTTTCTACTTTCTCTACTCTCCCTACCTTCTTTGATTTTCCTGTTTACTATTCTACATTTTCTTTTTAATTTTCTTATTTCCCTTGTGTAATAAACAGGGTCTGAGGTCATTTTACCCTTCTTAACAGGTACAAATCTCTTCTCTCCTTCCCAAATGATTCCTTTAAATTTAGCCCAAAGTGTATCCACATTATTCCCTTCACTTATCCAACAACTGAATTGTGATTTAAGGTAAGTCCCAAATTCATCAACTTTAGTTTTTCTGTATAATTTCTTATCTTTTGTGACCCTCTTATTAAGCATTTTTGGTAGAAGTCCTACATCCATTATTACAGCCTTATGGTCACCTATTCCTTCAATTACCTCAGTTTTATCAACAATTTCCCATGGTTTAACCAAGAATACATCTAGCAAGTTATTGAGACAAGTTGGTTCTTGTACTACTTGTGTAAATCCTTCCTCCCAAATTAACTTATTTGCCAGTTTCTATTCATGGGCTTCACTTGCAGCTCCATTCCATTCAACTTCAGGCAAGTTTAGATCTCCTCCAATTATTACCGTATCATTATTGTTTTTATGAGTATAATCTATTATTTTCTCAAATATTTCCATGTCTCTTTCCTCTCTTCCAGGCCTATATGTTCCTATAATTCCCACCTCCTTCATATTATCACAAACTAATTTTATCCCTAATATTTCATCCCTTTCATCAGTAAACCATTCATGCGAACAATAAGTTTCCTTCACCAGAATAAATACCCCTCCTCCCTTTTTACCTCCTCGGTCTCTACGATAGACTGTATACCCTTCTGGAAATACTTCTGCATTACCCACCCCTTCTCTCAACCACGATTCCACTCCTATCACCACATCCGTCTCATAAGATTCCATCAATGTACCAAATTTTAATTGTTTATTTACTACACTCTGACAGTTTACCAAGAGCAATCTCAGACCTCCTTCCTCCCTAAAACTTGACTGTTGCAATTGGGTAACGTTTGACTCATGAGTTGAGAACTTCCCTGGAACCCAGATCCTTGTACATAGATCTTGATTTAAGTGTCTGGGTTTTCTGGCAAGTTTCCCTGTATGTGCCAGTTTAGTGGTATGGGTTTTCTTAAGTACAGATTAGTTTGCAAATCTCAAAGATCACCCTCCAATCTTTCCCCTCTATGAGTAAAGCATATGTATTAAGCCTTACACCATGTGCCTGGTCTCATTAGTACAATGTGTAGCCGAAATTTTGTTCCAAGGTCCGCTCCACGGGAGCTAATGCTTCTGCACATTGCCTATGCAGTGGCCTCCACGGTATGCACTAGCCTTGCATCTTGGTAGGTGTGTTAAGTACCAACTGATGTGCCCAACTTAGCACATGAGAGCGAAACGCAGGCAACCAAGAATGAGTTAGGTCGAAAATTTATAATGTCCAATAGCGGACTATTATATAGGTATTATAAATTTACTCATTCAGGACAAATATTCATGTTCCCTATGGGAATCAACATCTATATCATCTGATGGCCAGGCAGGCATCAATTTTTGGAAGTGAGACATAGTGTCTCATTGTGCATTGGCACTGCTGGTGGCTTCAATTAGCCTATGCAGTGGCCTCCACGGTATGCCTTAGCCTTGCATCTTGGTAGGTGTGTAAAGTACCAACTGATAAGCCCAACTTAGCACACGGTGGCGAAACGTAGGCAACCAAGAATGAGTTAGCTGGAAAATTTATAATGTCCAATAAGGGACCTTTATATTGGTGCCAACTAGGCGGCCCGCTGATCACAGGCTGTTTTACTTTAATGTTGTGCAATTTTCTCACAAACCATGATCAAACCAACAATTTTAGACCATGAGTGAAGTACAGGAGACAGAATTCGAGAATTATATGTATGGGCCTGTGCTGCCTTGAACCCAAGATATTGGGATATTGAGGACTTCACCCCACGTCTTGTCTGCAGAGAGAGCTACTCAACATATAAATAGCAAATTCCATATTGTTGAGGTTTATGGGTGTAAAATCTAATTAAGCTCAACGGTACTTACTTGTCTTCTTCTTTGACACAAGCGACCAGCTGACCTACTGTGTGTTCGTCTACACTTATTTCATTCTTAACATCACTGGAAGGCTGTAATGAACAAATATACAAAACAAAGTAAGAAATGTAGAGTAAACAGATATCTAGAGTAAATGATTATAAATAGACATGACAGCTGACAAAATAAACTGCATAATTGCACAATAACAATATCAATTTATTCTCCCAATGTAAAAAGGAAACAAGCAAACAAGTATTAAGTCAAAATTATATGAAGAACAAGAATAAAAGGAACTCATAAAAGATAAAGAGGACAGCACTGGAAGAGGGAGCAAAAGAAAAAGAAAAACTTGAAGGACAACAATAATGTCTGCAATTTTTTCTTCTCTTCCTACAACTTCCTGTCATCGTGTTCATCGTATTATGTGTCCTTAAATGACTGGTCACTTGTTTCTTTCTTGTGTTCCTGCAGACGACTCGGATTGTCAGAAAGACATACATTGGATCTTAATATGAGAAAGGTCTACCTCTTGCCTAGCATGTTCAATTTTGTACAACAAATAGTTAGTTGTTGAACTTTTCATTGACTATAGAAAATCTGAAGGCTTTATTAATACAGACTTACAACATTTACATTCAGATTTTAAAGGATAATGATGGCCGTGTTCTCTACGGATAGCAAGTACACCGCATTCTCGGAAGCCACAGAATTGATTCTCGGACAAGTCAGAGATTATTATCACACTCTGACGGCTAGTTGCTGGTCCAGTCAGGCTGTATGAGAAAAAAGAAGTTGTTATTTGATAGAGAGAGAGTCCATAGTCTAAAAAGCCAAGAATAAAGGCCAAGAAAATTTGTCTTGCTCACCACACACCGACTTATAAACTGCAGGCCATCAGGCTGAGCAGGGGTCGCTTGACAGGGTAATGTCCATCAGAGCTGTAGAGCCACAGGTTTTGGTTTGGTCTTAAAAGGACTCTGTTCAGAGAGTTTTAAACTACCTTGTATGTTTTCTAGACATGACCCGAAATGCCTAACATTTTTAAAAAAAATATCATTCAAGTGAAGTAGCCTACACTTGACTTTATATGCAATGTTAGATTAATGTTATCTCTCGGGTTTTTTGAAAGAGAGAAACCGTACGCTTTGCTTCCTCGCAAGTGAACCTTCCTCTGTTCTAACAAAGGTGAAAGGACTCAATTTAGTTAAATGTCATTGATTATTTCATCAATAGAACAATATTTAAATGAATTCATCAATCTAAACCTTACTAATGGCAGTTGAAGGATCATAACTAATGACGTATATTTTGAAACTAACAACCAGCAAAACAGAAGAAACTCCCATTGTCCTGTATAGCAAATGTTGCAAAAAAGTCAAAGATCCAAAGCACATGGATAATACTTCCCTGGAAAATCACAAGGCTCAATTCATCTCAGATGAGTCTCTTCAGGATCGGCTGCATCTACGGATATGCCACGAAGCACATGTATGTAGAATTATATTGACTTTAATGTAAAATTTTATATCGGAAAGGCAAACCCGTTTCTTCACAACAACAAAGCTTTAAACAACAATCTATATTAACTGCATGAGAAGAAACACGCTTGAAACAGGCGATTCTCCAGATATATCCATAAAATATTTTCAACGGACTGGTCATATGAAGATTAAGTAGGCCACAGGTGGATGAAAACAGAAACGATGTTTAATTAGCTCTAGTAAATGAAGGCAAACTGACGTACTGGAGACAAGATGGTTCGAACTTTAAGAGGGACAATACTGCTGATGAGACGCTATGCAATGGAATCTAATATTGTCACTGACAGCACGTTAGTTTTATACCTACCTTACCTTAGAGCATACCTTCTCACATCACACGCACACAAATTTAGGTCAGTGTTGTCACGATGTTTTGGAATCGTACAGCACGAGCGTGTCCTCAAGGTCTTCAAGAAGCTTGCAGCGAAGCTGCATAGCCTTACAGGACAGTGGCACGTTGGGTAAAAGCCTTTTTTCTTTGCTAGCAGCTTTACGTCGCACCGACACAGAGGGTTTTATGGCGACGATGGGACAGGAAAGGCCTAGGAGTTGGAAGGAAGCGGCCGTGGCCTTAATTAAGGTACAGCCCCAGCATTTGCCTGGTGTGAAAATGGGAAACCATGGAAAACCATCTTCAGGCCTGCCGATATTGGGATTCGAACCTACTATCTCCCGGATGCAAGCTCACAGCCGCGCGCCTCTACGCGCACGGCCAACTCGCCCGGTGTAAAAGCCTTTAACGAGGGACGCCAATAAGTGGCAGACGTGTGTCAGTCAGGTTATCCTAGTGTCAGTGAAGGGGAAGTGCATGTTCTTGCCGTGTTAATGGACACTGCTCGATGTCATATGGCATGTGAGCTGGCCCAAGACACCGGGTCAACTTGGTGCTTCAGGTGAGTTTCTATTTACAAAAGGAAATCCTCGTTGTCTCCGCTTCCGTCAAGCTAATACGCAATTTATTGCCTTCCTTTAGGTACGCCATGGTTCGAAATCTTTCTAGACCCTCCAAAAATCCTTCTGAACATAAGTGTTTTCAAGAAATCTCGGCCATCAATCTACAATACTCAAATTTATGCATATTTATGGCTACAGGTTTCAAAATATAAGATCAATATTACGTGAAAAATATACTAATGTATTTTTTTTGCTATTTGTTTTAAGTCGCACCGACCCGGATAGGTCTTATGGCAACGATGGGATAGGAAAGGCCTAGGAATTTCAAGGAAGCGGCCGTGGCCTTCATTAAGGTACAGCCCCGGCATTTGCCTGGTGTGAAAATGGGAAACCACGGAAAACCATCTTCAGGGCTGCCGACAGTGGGGCTCGAACCCATTATCTCCCGATTACTGGATACTGGCCGCACTTAAGCGACTGCAGCTATCGAGCTCGGTCTAATGTAATTTAATTTACAGTATTCACACAAGATATTAGTCTCTGTACTCTAGATACTATCAAGACAAACTCGAACATTCTACACAGGTCATTAACATATATACTATGATTTTTTTTGTTAAGAATGAAGCCATGTTTTCCAGTGTTGACTCAGTTAAATGTAACAAAGGCTTTTCAGTCCATCAAACACACAGCAAATACAATGTAAATTATAAAACTATAAACATACCTGTAAAATATACACTAACATACAAAGAATGACATGTTTCGTTCTACAAGAACATCCTCGGATTCTATCAAATCACTTAAAAACAAGCTTATATGTGTACAGTATTGTTTACGTAGCGTAAACTTGTCAATGATAGAGAGTTTAGTGATAACATGAAACAGTAATGACAAAAATAAAATATGTACAATTATTAATTTAATGAAAACTTACGTACTTATCTAGACTGCCGATGTTAAGTCCGTTGTCACCAAACAGTATCTCAGGACTGTGGTCGTGGAAAGTTTTTGGTGGGGCACGCTGCGCGTGGAGAGCAAGAAAGGGAGGGACCTTGTAGAGCGATGTGGATCTCTCCTGTTGGATGATTAAATCGAGTACACCATACAGTAGAGAGGGGAGGGAGAAGTAGGGCGGAGCGGCTGGAGCGCTGTGGAACCTTCCATCAACAATGAAGAGGGGAGAGATATTATTGACCTATTTCATGTTAAATGTACCTTTATGTAATATGATGAATGCAATTTAATAATTATTTTTTAAAGTAAGGAACGGTATTATTATTATTATTATTATTATTATTATTATTATTATTATGATAAAAGCAATTTAATGAGTAGGTTTTGTCAGATATTATGTGAGTAGAGCGAATAGGGGGAATTATTTAAATGTGTATGCTCATTCAGATTATTTGTATTAGCATTTTTGCGACGTAAATTTCTATTGCTTCTTTTATATTCAAAGTTTTACTTTTATTTTCGAAGCGTAAAATTTTTAGATCAGTGATGATGTTTGTGAAATGGTGTGAACAGTCGTATATGTGCTCCCCGAAGGCTGAATGCCGATTATATCTGACCGCGTTTTTGTATCTTGTATGGAAATTACGTTTTGTTTGACGCCACATATATAGCTATTTTACAGGTATGTTTATAGTGTTATAATTTACATTGTATTTGCTGTGTATTTGACAGACTGAAAAGCCTTTGTTACATATATACTACGAGGAGCTGTTTTATCAAAAACTTGGTGCTGTAATCTGATTTTCCCTCACGTATAATGACTTTTAATATTTTATCAGCCAATTTTACTGTGTTAAATATAATTAAGAACGTTAATAATCTGATAAGGCCAATTGAATGCCTTTAATGTCCAATTAAGATATATTTTATGAAGAATATTTACAAAAACTCAATGCTGTATTCAATCTTTATAACATCCACAAGCAATTTGACAACGTCATTTATATTTTTATATTCAAAAGATTGTATTGTATCTCATAAGAATTATTCCAGTCTTTGTATTTTAAATATACAAGTTTTATGGTACACACCCAATGGAAAAACTTAGTTGAAGAACAAGTTGTACATACATAAATTTTAAAATTATATTAGTGTAGTTTTCAGAATGCCTTGTAACAATTTTCTTAGGTTGATGATGGCAACTATAAAATAAAATAAAATAAAATAAAATAAAATAAAATAAAATAAAATAAAATAAGATAAATAAATATCTGACGTATTAATAACTTCACAACTTTGTAGTATTGTATAGGTGGAACAACTTACCCATATTTCCTAATGAAAATCTTGATTCTATATGGACCAAAAATGAATTTTTTTACATTAAATGAGGCGGTTAAGGCCAGATATCGGTCTTGCTGTAAGGTGGTTACCCTTGATAGACCAGGTACCGGCCTATGACTAACATTTCCTGTGTCTTGAAACCGTCTCCAAAACCTGGAAATGAAACTTTATGGCACAATCAAGGATACGGCGACTTCGGTCCGCGTCTGGCCTGCTTCCAGGCGGCCGAGTATTCTACCCTGCAAGACGGGGTCCAAATGGCGTCGTTGTGCCTTTATGTTGTCACGATCACCATGAGGCTACACTTCGCACACTATAACACGGCAAGCACGACTGAGGGAATATGGGGCGCAGGCACTGGCTGGGTTTACCTTGCGGTTACACCGCCAGTCAAAGCTGAGAACACTCCTTTCCTATAAAGAGCGAACACGTAAGGTTGGTATGTGCATATCACTGAGATTTATTGAATAAAGGTGCCGGTTTCAATATTTAAATGTCATCATCAGCCATAAATACTTTAATCACACAATTGAGAAAGGACATGATAATTAAAATTGACGTTATTATACATAAATAAATACATAGCCTTTTAAGAATAAAAGATGAAAAAGATTTGACATGTTATCGACGTATAAAAGTCTTTTGAATCGCTTATTTACACTGTGTGCTGAATAAAATTGTAAAAAAATTATAGCAATCACTTGATACACTGTTAATGTTGATCTGTTTATGTACAAATACTCAAACCTTCGCGTCATATCTACGGTTGCATTTGAATTTATGGCCTGGCTAACTTGCCATTGAAATCTGTATCACTTTATTCCTTCTCGCTCCTTTTCCTTTTTCCTCTGCGACTTAGGTCGCTAAATGTAATTGCATCTTCTCCACCCGCGGGGCTATATTTCATCGTTCATATACGATGTTTCCTGATCTCATGTCTCTTGTCTACCGGTCTGATGTCGGACCAGCCGGAGATTGAGTCTTAATTGGCCCGCTCGCTGTCCTAAGTTCTTTTACTGTACATCGCCGGGTAGCATCAAGTCAGTTGAGTGTCGAGCGCCATGAAGGTCAGAAGCTTAATGTGGTGGCTCTTGGTTAGAGCGTCTACCTACCTCAACATGCCTGGATAGCATGTAAAGGATCAGGGCTAACGCCCTGAAGTGTTGTTTTCATCTTATTTTCTTTCCTGGAGTGGACGTCCGCTACTTATTCTACTTAATTCTATCTCTATGAATTTGTAAGTAACCTACATCCCAAATGACGCCATGAGTTAGTTTCCACTCATGGACCAAAATGTAGGTCTACATCAAGATGATATTATTTTCCTTTTCTCCTGGAGCTCGATGACCTCGTCTTGGAAGTTTATTTAAAATTGCAGTTGCATGCTGTCGGAGAAATACCGGATTGATGGTTCTTCTGTTCTCACAAATTTTAAAATGTTGTAACATGTTTGATTTTCGGCCTTCTGTCTGCTCTGTTTTAACCTACTATGAGTAGAAGAAAACCTTTTCGACGAAATGATCTTGGCACTAAATGATGTTCCTGTTTCGGATTTAGTTGAAGAAGTTAGGAGTGAAATAATTTAATAATGTGAAATCATCCATTAAAAGGACTGAGGTCGCGAGATTATCTCCGTGGATGGGGATCTATTTCTTTCTTTAAATTTTATCTTTTCTGTCTTTCTTTTACACTTCAGTACCACTTACTGTTGTTGTCGTCTCCATGGCAACCGTCGTCCATGGGAACTACTGTTTTGGATTATTGATAAGGATTGATTATATTGCTGAATTAATTAGTTTTGTGAGGAGCGTACCATTAAGTTGGGAGCTGTTGGCTCTTAATTCTTCGCCTTAGTTGATTTATGAATTGAATGTGCGAGTTCTTCCTGGTGGTTTGAGCTCGATTGCTCTTCATCCTGATTTCATTCTATGTGTGCTTTTTTGTTGTTGATTAGAGCTGCTTGCTCTGACAACTAATGATTGATTTCTAATTTTTGGTGGGCACGTTACCATTCTGTTACTATTTTGTTTTTCCATTTCGAAGCACGGTGAATTTTTGGGGTCGTTTTTCGTGACCTGTTTAATGTCTATCTATCTTTGTGAGCGCCTTCGGTTTTGGATATGCTTTCTGTGAATGTTAATTAATTTTCATGGTTGTGCCTATTGCGACCCGGTTCATGGGATGATCTTGCAGCCTCACCTTAGCAGTGTTTCACCTAATTTTTCAAAATGATTCCTTTAGAAAGGATGCAATTAATTATTTGTACTCAAGTAAATTTTTGAAAGATTAAGATTGAGCCTCCCAGGCACGCAGTAAAGTTTAGTCCATGGACATTTTCTGACAACCAATTATCTTGTAATTTAATCTCGATTTAATTCTATCTATAAATTAAATTGAATAGCGCCCCTTGACACTAGGTATACATTTCTACTCAATTCAGAATTATTTAATAAACCCATTTAAAATATTAATTCGTCATCTCAATTCAGAGTTTATTTAATTCATCAAATTATCATATTAATTCATTATTCAATTCAGCGTTTATCTAATTTAATCTAATTATCATATTAATAATCTAATTTTCATATTAATTTGTTATCCCAATTCAGTATTTACTTTATTGATCAATTTACCACTTTAATTAGTTAAACAGTTTGTCCTTGTGAAGGTGCACCTGTAGTTTCAAGGGAGTTTTATTTTCCTATCATATGTAACTTTCTCTTATAGCAGAAATTAAATAAATTATTTTTTTGAAAAACTCGCAAATTTTTCTTTCATGGTTTCTAATATTTCCTACCGTGCAAATCTTTTGGTTCGGTGTGAGTTGCCTCTGGTTTATGGCCTGTTACTGAACTATTTGGTGAGTATTCTCTGTTTTCCTTCTTAAGTAAGGAATATTTGCTATCTCTTGCTCTTCGTTTACTTGTACGAGTAAATGCCGGTACGACTGGTATGCCAGCTATGGATCGAATTGTATTTAATATTTTATTCCAATTTTCTCTATTTAGCGGTATACTGAATGCCCGAACTACCATACTGCTGTAGGTAGCACATTTTCGACTTTGGGATGGAATGAATATTTCTTTATGGTAGTAGCGGCCTGTGTCGGTTTCCTGTAAATATTGTATTCTATCGAAGTAGGAAGTCTGTTTAACATGAGATCTAGAAAATGTATGCTTCCATTTTACTCAGATTCCAGAGTGAACTTTATCTATGGATCAATATTGTTTAAATTGTTTAGGGTGGAGCCTGCATAAGTAATTCTTTTGTGAAGGATAACGAGAGTGTCATCTACAAATCTGGCCCAAAATTTTATGTTCGCAAAGTCACTATTGTTATTAATTGCCGTATGCTCTAAATAGTCAATGTATATTTCTGCTAATATCCCTGAGGCTGGCGACCCCATAACCAACCATCCTGCAGATACATGCAATTATTAAAAAGGAATAAATTACTCTTAACTACTAGTTTCAAAATTTCCATGAAATCTAGAATCTCGAATTTACTGAGGTTACTATTTTTATTTGAATTATTTTGGATAATAGGAAAAAGTTTCTTTGTACTGACATTCGGATACATATTTGTTGTATCGACAGAATGCAACGAGTGGAAAAGCTATATTTCAAAGCTCTCTTGCTTTTTAATTTACTCAATGGTATTTTTCACAGAATTATTCAACAGAAAAGGATAATTCTATATTAGAAATTTCTGGATAAATTGTATTAATTTATACAATGGACTTGGCCTATAATTGATGATGGGGCGTATGGGGACGCCAGCCTTATGGATCCTAGGTAAAGCTTTCGCTACTGGCAGTCCGGGGTTCATACTTATTAGTTTTATCTTCTCTTGTTCTGTAAATAAAAACGAGGTATTTTGGGACGTATCAGTTGGGTCGGATCTTTTTAGTCACAAATATTACAATAATATTTATAGATCCACCTCTTCAGTACAATGCAATACAATCCACTATTTTATGTGGTTAAAATATATACATAATACATAAAGGCCTTAGGTACATGTTTCACCGGTTTTACGGGCATCATCAGCCTATATCAATCTTAAAAATTAATGGGTACGGGATCTTTCTAGTCTTATAAACTATAGAGTAAAATTTTGGACAATGATCTCATAAAATGCTGTACTATAACATCTAAAATAGGGATATTGCACAGAAAGTACGTTAAAATACTGTGAAATAAAAGTTTTTGAAGATTATAACGCGGTTAATCATGAATATTTGAGCGTTTAAAACCAAAATAGATCCTCTTTTTATACACCATTAGGACTGTGACGGCCTTGAGTGTATAAGCACTATCATCCAAGGGGGATGGTTACTCCATTTCCATAGCACGAGTTCAATATAGTAAAATCAATGTCAGTTATTTAAAATAGAAGTGAGCACATATCAAATGTGTTAAAATATGTACAGTTGATTTATCAGAAAGTCGTAGAAAAGAAAATGGGACTTCTTGTGTAGGTGTTGCTAAAGCTAAAATGTTGTGTCAAAGCTAGCTTATGTCAGTATTTAGTTATGTTAGTACGGTAATCAATTGGATCCAAAAGACGGTCAAGTGGGTGTTATTAACCCTGTTGAAACATTTGTTCGAAGAAATGATCGAGTTTTACCTGAAACAAAATGTTAAAGAGAGTTAGTTAAATAGTATTGTGCATGAGACTAAGGCGGTGTTTACTCGTACAGTGCGTGTTAAGTACGTCGGGCTGTTCCAGCAACCTTTCTACTGCTAGTGTTATACCGGTGCGGCTGAGGCGGTGAAGGACACGGGGGGGGGGGAAGGGGAGCGGATCCTTGCGTGCAGGTGTTGTTGTTTGAGGGCTGTTAGGAGCAGAATGGGCGGACCTAACATTTGGCGACGTGGTGGGAACTTTAGAACAAAAAGTTCTAAAAGTCTGCAGAATTGTACTGTTTCGACTTCACAATACCTAATAACTTCAATGTTAGCTCATATAAAGGATATTTTGCCTCTGTGGCATCATTAAGATTATGGTCTTTGTTATAGGCTTGGTCTAAAAAGATGTAAAGACTTTCTAATTCATTCATAAGTTTTCCTTTGCCTATACAAGTTAGAATAGTGAGATCCTTATCAATTGATGTAAACTGGTGTCCTGTTTCACACATATGTGAGCTCATCGCTGGATATTTGTTATGTTTGAAGGCATTGTAATGCTCCGTATATCTCGTATAGAAGCTGCGCCCAGTTTGACCAACGTAACTAAATCCACACTGAGCGCAAGTTAGTCTGTAAATACCAGGTCTCGAAAAACGGCTGTTTTTATAATTGACTTTATTATAATTAAAAAATATACTTTGATTTGTATTTACTGTTCTGAAGGCAATATTAATGTCGTATTTCTTGAGCGTGTTTGCGATCTGGTGGACGGCTGGGTTGTTGTACGTAAACATGGCATAACTAGTCTTTTAGGTTTATCCGGAATGAGATTCGTGGATAGCTTTTATTTAACTTTATCAATTAACCGGTTAATCATTTCAACTTTGAACCTATTAAGTTTAGCCAAGTTCCCTATATAGTTTAAAACAATTTTTAAGCTGTGAGGGGAGAGTGGGATTTTCAAAGCTCTGTGTATTAAATTATAGAATGACGCCTGTTTATGAGTATTGGGATGTAAAAAGGAATTATTTATGGTTATAGGAGATTGTGTGGCCTTCCTGTATATTTGAAAATCAAAAGTATTATTGACGCGCGTGATCGTTATATCTAGAATATTTACGGACTGTTTAACTTCGTCTTCCTTAGTGAATTTTACATTAGGCTCAATTTTATTTAATTCCTCTAAAACTTCGTCACTGTTAGTAACATTTCTGTCAATAACCACAAAGGTGTCATCCATGAGTCTTAGCCATAAACATATAGCTTTTATATGCGCTTTGATGTCCGTATGCTACGTTGAATCCATGAAATGTCTGCCAAGATGCTGGACAAAAGGTCACCCTTGGCTAAGCCAGTCTGTTGATAACTCTTTCCGTTAAAGGAGAAAAGTTGTTATTCAATACAGAATTCAATATCTTCATAAATTCATAAATTTCCACCTTACTCAGGCTGCTACATTTTGAAATATTGTCAGAGATAATTTCGACCATTTCTTTAGTAGGTATATTTGGATACATGTTTATGACATCATAGGAACACATTATGTGGTTACGTTGTAAGTCAAATCTACTTAAAATATCGCAAAATTTGATTGAATTCTTTAAAGGATGTTTATTATTAAACAAATAATGATGTTTTAGAAAACCGTGGATATATTTGGAAACTTTATAGGTAGGGCTATTACGGCAATTAATAATCGGACGTACGGGAATGTTGTTCTTATGGATTTTAGGTAGGGCTCTGGCTACTGGAATGCTGGGGTTCATGTTGATAAGTCTCTGTTGTTCCTGTTCATTAAGAAGGAATGTGGTGTTCTTCATTATAGATTTTAAATTGCGTTGTATTCTTACAATAGGATCTTTGCCAGCGATTGTACAGATCTTATCCTTAAAAAATTAGTTTTATTTAGGTAACTGTCCTTATCCAATAATACTATATACCCTCCTTCATCAGCTTTTGTGACTAAGATGTAACTATCTTCTTTTTTAGTTCTGAAAATACGTATTACTGTTTTTTATTAAAATCACATTTAGCGTTAAGTCCTTTAGCTAGGGTTCGTAATTTCCTATTATGTCAAATCTGGTGTCAGTTTGAACTTCAAAGGGGAGTTTAGAAATGTTAGCCTCTACCTCAGCTACTGCGGTAATTATATCCAAGTTCGTTTTTATTCACTAGGCCAGTTATACTTCGGACCCTTATTTAGGAGTTCCATTTCTATTTCAGAAAACTGCACACTGGTTAAATTAACAATTGCAGGTGTGTTGACACGTGGAATACTTGCTTTTGTTTATCTGCATTCTGTACAATGAACTGTGTTTGGGATTTTTTAAATGCGTTAATTTCTTATCTAATGTAGTCTGTTTCTTGTCCAGTAAAACCATCATTTTGTAGTCTACGTGCAGTTGGAAAGAGTTCCATTCTAATGGGAGCAATGCCTGGGTCACTGTTAAATGAATTTTATATAGTTTTAAGTTCAATTGCGATTTCTTCTCGTACAGTGACCTAACTTCATTCCTTAACCATATTTCACTTTGTTGTTTTGGATTTTGTTCATACATGGAATGGTTAAGTTTCTTCTTTGTGTAGGTTTCAAAAATTTTGGGATCAATTTTAGTTTTAAACATTGCTTCAAAAATGTTACATCTTTAGACAACTTGCATATTTTAATTTTGAGATTGATAAAACCTATTTAATTTGAGTTTTGCCTGGTTGGCTACTAAGTTACAAGTAACTATTCTCATTTTGATTCTGTATTGAAGATGACGTATATCACAAATATTATTGTACCCATTTTTTGTCGCATTAGCCTTAAGTGTGTTGAGATTTCTGTCTAGCACGAGCTGTTTTGGGGCTAATATTTCCTGCTCTCTTCTTGAAAATTTCTCCTTTCCTCTCAAGAAGAGAGCAGAAAATATTTTAAGTTCAACATTGTGACTAACTTATAGGTGTTATTTATTTATTTATTTATGAATCAAAAATTATTCTAATTCAAGTGTTTTATTAAATGACAAAGCAAACACAAAGAAACATTTTATTCTTTTTCAGATTTAAATAAGGATTTGAGTTCCAAGAGCAGAGCAGATTTAAAACTTCAGCATATAGTGACTAATTTAATAGATTTTATTCAATTATGATTTGAAAATTTCTATTTTAAAGTCTGTAATAAATAACATAGTAAGTAAGTAAGTAAAGTTAAAACACAAAGAAATTTTTAACAATTTCAAAGAATTATATATAATTGTCCTGTTGATATGTATATTTGTCATAATGCACAAAGTCCAAATGTCATTGAATTTTTGGCACCGCTGAAGAAGAGAGTAGTTAGCTCTAGAAACATGTACGGTAATTAAGTTAAATAAAATATGTAAAGTACTGACAAGGCGGGAACGTGTTTTATAAGTCAATACGGACAGGATTAATCAACATGGTGGAAATAATCCATGCTAATAATATTCTTGCCATATAATGGAAAGAGAGGATGTGCATTTACTTTCACCTGTTGATAAGGACTTGGACTTTGATGTGAAAATTCAAAGAAAATGAGGTTGAGGAGAGGAAGTAGTGAAAAACCCCAAGGGTACTGGAAGATAACCAGTAAATGAATACAGTGTATCGTCAAGACCAAGCCCTTGCATATTTCCCTGTAACGCGATGGACTATGCTGTATCTATTGTATATGGCTATCTTCAATTCATACATTGTGTTCATGAAGGTTACTGGCAGGTGGCTGCATTATACAGAATTTCTCAGAGCATTTGCCAAGCAATTGTTGCTCTCCTGCCTAGGACAACAAAAGGAAGAACGCCCAGTCAACACAGCCACCTAAGACTTCAGGCAAATGTATGGGGCATTTTCCAGTGCCTGTTCCTCCAACAGAAAGGAAGAAACTTCCTTCTAGGCCCTGCAATGTTTGCAAGGGTCATAAAATAAGGTCTGAAGAGAGGTGGCTATGTGAAAAATGTGGTATTACTCCATCTGGAGAGCTGCTTCAAAAATTATCACACAATGATTCACTACTGAAGACTGAGAAACAGTTAATGAACAGTTAGGCATTGACCTGTGAAGTATATAGCTTTGAAAAAATGCCAGTTTTTGACCAAGCATCAATATACAAAATTAAAACACAATTTTCTAAACTAAATAGTTTTCTGTCCCTGCAAGTTAGACTAGTAGTCAGGTTCCAATGGGTTATTTAAAGTATAGTTTCAGAACTTTGCTGCTTTAAAAGTGGGAAACCACAGAAAACCATCTTTGGAAGAATGGCTGAAAGAGAAGTGCAAGGATGTTCAAGGCTTTATGGTCTGAGGAAAGGTAGAAAATGCATGCAGACAAATCAATGAAGCCTTTGGAGAAAGGAAAACTAGGTAAGAAAGAGTAGTGATGGCTGACACAACAGTGCTGATGAATTGGATATGGAGGAACATAGTCAACAGCTTGCTGATAATCCTATGAAACTACAGTCAAACAATCGGGCTCATTTCATATGTGCATCTTTCCCACTTTATCCAAGCAATTGCCCCTCAATAAGAGCTCAGATGGAAAAAATTAAAATTAAATATGACAGGAACATATCCAACACCATTATCAAGGTAAAGAAGTAGATGATAGCGTTCTGGAAAAATAACAGGCTGCTGATGCTGATGAAATGGGAGTCCCAACTTTGAAGTCAGAATTTGAGAAGTTTTGAAAGAACTAAGTATATACAAGGCACCAGGAATTGATGACATACCCTCAGAATTACTGACTGCCATAGGAGAAACCAGCACGGTGAGGTTATTCGCTTTATTGTGCAAAATACATGGAAAAGGAGAATTGCCATATGATTTTTGGCAAAATGATGTTATATCTGTTCTTGTGAAAGCCGCTGCTGACAAGTGTGAAAACTATCGTACCATTAGTTCGTATGGAAAGACAATTGAGTTGGAGGACATCAATTTGGCTACAGAATAAATGTAGGAACACATGAAGCAATCCTGACTTTATGTCTGATCTTAGAGGATTGAATTAAGAGGGACCGGCACACATACATATTATCCGTAGAAAAACAAAAGGCATTCATTAATAGATACCGAGAAAGAAGAACCATTTACAATATGCAAAACATCAGTCTGCTGTGATAAGAATCAAAGACATTGAGAAAGCAGCAGTATTCCTTAACGGAGTCAGGCAGGACTGGAGGTTCCCCCTCCTTCACAACATTTATATAGAAGAAAGAAGCAGTAAAGAAAATCAAAGAGGAATTTGGAAAAGGTACCACAATCAAAGGAGAGGAAATCAAAGCTCTCAAGTTTGCTCATGATATTGTTCTTTATCTCAGTTTGCAGATCTGGAGAAATTGTTGAATGCTACAGGCAGAGTCTGGGGGAAAGAGTACAAGACCAAAATAAATAGAACCCCCCAAAAAAGTAATGGAGTGCAGTAGAAAAAAAGTCAGCTGATGGAGGAAAAATGAGATTAGGATATGAACTTCTAAAGGTAGCAGATGAATATTGTTACTTGGGTAATAAATAAACTAACGACAGCAAAAGTAATGAGGACGTAAAATGTAGATTACAGTCTAGCACAAGCAAGGAGGGCCATTCTTCAGAAAACAAATTTGCACCTTTCAAACAGTGATAAACGTATTACTGAGATGTTTTTGAACACATTTGTCTGGAGCATGATGTTGTGTGGAAGAAAAACATGGACAATAACTAGCTCAGGAAAAAAGAAAGAGTAGAAGCTCCTTAAATAGTGTTAAAAATGAATGCTGTAGGTGAGCTGTGTAGATCAAATCATGAACGAAAGGTACAGAATTAAATTGGTGAGAGATCAATATCAGTAAATTTGACAAGAAGAGATAGAATGATAGGACATATCTTAAGACACCCAGGACTTGTTCAGTAGGTTCTTGAGAGAATTGTAGTCAGTAAGAACAGTAGGGGTAGAACAAGATATGAATATGACAAGCAGATCACAGGAGATGTAGGATGTAGTAGTTATCTAGAGATGAAAAAGACACCACAGGATAGGGGCACATGAAGTGCTGCATCACATCAGTCTTTGGACTGATGACTCTCAAACAATAACATGTGAGAAATTGTGTCCTGGTTATTTTTTTTTTGCTAGGGCTTTACGTCGCACCGACAGTGTCCTGGTTAACAGAGACTGCAATTTGTTTCCAAGAGGACATGCTGAGAACCCGGTTATATTCATTAATCAAGATGAACAAGCCAGTCCAGTGCACTTATAAAATAGACTGTATTTAAGCCAAACATGGTCATACTGTATTACACCTTTCTTCATATCACCCAGTATTGAATCCCATTAAGCTGATCTGGTCAAGTAGTGACAGTGATGGAAGCAATACTGAAACCGCAAGAGAAAGTGGTAATAAAACTACACTGCCAGCGGAAGTGAAATAGGCATGAATACAGAATATGATGAAACAGTGGGAGGGGCATTTTCTAAGAGATTTATTATGCCTAGATATAGTGACAGTGAATGATCCATAGTCTTCTATCAAGTGATTAACATACTGAGTTATGTGTACTGTGCAGTTATATGTGTAATTATTGGAAGGATTTCTGAAAGGCTTAACAGGAATACTATAATTTATGATGAGATTGTACATTTCATAAGGCATGCATTGTACAATCTCCTTCACTTATACTCTCCTGTGTATGCTCGAACCTAGTCCTTGTCACCTTCCACAACAGCGCACTTCCCGTCCTGCACTTAAATGAATGTTCTCCACAATTTGCAAAAGCTGTACCCAAAGATTGTGACTCAGTCCTCAACACAACAAAAGTATAAGAAAGAAACCTACACCATTAGGAATCCTCCTGATGTACAACATACAGGCAGACAGGGTAAAAAGTATGGTGTATCTAGGGAGTAACATAGGACCATTGTGCTGTAATTAAATGCTGAAGAAACCAGAGACTATCTTCATTAGGAAGTGGCAACACCTATCCTGAAACGATCGCAGAATCAAGCTCAAAAAGACGATAACAAAATGCTGTATCCTCTCTTCCCTACTAAATACCGTAGAGCCCTATATAATTTATTATCCACAGAAAAGAGAATCCAAACATTCAAGATATGGATATATAATGGCAAATTGTGTAATTCCTGTGGGTTATTTTCATGTCGCACCAATGGAGATAGGTCTTATGCCAACAAAAGGATAGGAAAGGGCTACGAGTAGAAAGGAAGTAGTGGTGGTCTGAATTAAGGTACAGCCCCAACATATTAATGACATGACAATGGGAAGTGATAAAAACTATCTTCAGGTTTGCCGCCAGTTAGGTACCCCACACAAAGAGCTGTCAACCTCAGCTTATCAAGACAATTTAACTCAAGAGGCTGAAATACACGTATCACATTATGAGGACTGTTACAAGTAATATTTTGAGGAAAAAATTTAGGCAGAAGAGGATTTAGAATAAGATGGACATCTCGGATCAATATTTTGAATGGGTTGGAGCTCTTTGGCACATGACAAAAGGAAGATAGCCATGCTTGTAGACAAATTCCAGTTCGTAACAGTGAAGAAACCAGCCATCAGATGCCATGCATTGGAGGGACTTTGAACAATAATAGCTGCTATATATTAACTAGCATAAAATTTCAAGCTGCCTGAAGAAATTACGAAAATCGTTTCAGATATTGGAAATTTCACTATATATCTTTCCAAGGATCTTCAAAATATCTGCTTAAAAATGAGAAGTTGCCAATTATATTCAGCAGTTTGTTAGAATTTCCATTATCAGAAAAATGACATCAAAATATTAGATTACTTCAAATGTGTTCACCTGTGTTTCTCTTGGCACTGCCAACTCTGATTTTGGTTCTTCTTTCAAACGCATCTCTTCTGATATAATTTTGTAATTGTCCTGTGGAAAAGTTAATATATTAGGCAAATTTTTCAGACACACCTGGAAATGTATTTATATATGAGTGGGCTTAACAATTCATCATTTCCTAGTAAATGAGACAGTTGCAGTTTCAAATCTTAAACTATTGTTTATCAGAAAATCTCCATGTTGAGTATCCATCAAAGCATGACAATTAAGAGACATTCAGGAGTGGAGGAATGCCCTGTTTAAATGCTCATATTTAATTTTGAAGAGTAGAACAATTATATAAAATAAAATCTTCTAAAATAACACCGAATGATCAGGAAAATGTACAGATATACTTACAAATAATCTGCTCATTATAAAGAAACCAATACTGAAATATTAAGAACTTCACAATTTATCACTGTTATCTTTCACGTCTTGTACCAACAAATACAGCTCAGCACGAAAATGTATTTTCCGTATTTCCTCTTCTATATGAAGTGTTCAGCTTGAAGACAGGGAAGATCCTCAATAGCCCTACCATCAAATGGCATAGAGAGCTAGGTGTCACTGAGGAGGCAAACTAAGGAAATGAAGAGTAAGGTAGCTTTCCATTGCGTTCCTCCTCCAGCCAGACAGTGCTGTTACATACCAGTCTCTCATGAGCACGGTACTGTACACACAGACCAGCTATTTCACACCTTTTCCTTTAGGATCTGGCTGTATTAGGAATGGTGTTGCCCGTACTGCTCATATCTCAGTCACTTTCATATCGTAAGAGCCAAGAATGAGACTGAGACCCAAAATACAAGTGACAAACTTGTTCTGGGCCAATCCAGAAGACAACAGGTATTGAGCACACAGTATCTCACCAGAAATGGAATAGGGCAGGCCACCTCATATGGAAGTCATAAGCCCTAAACAACTTAAACCAAACCCTATAGGTTATCTACAATATCATGGACATCAGTGCTCCTTGTGCAGGAACGAGTACATATGGTCAGCTGACAGGGATATTGCAACTTGCTTTACATTGCACTGATACACAGAGGTCTTTTGGCGATGATGGGATAGGAAAGAGCTAGGAGTGGAAAGCATACCTGCCAACTTTACAAAACCAAAAATCAGGAGATTTTGATATGAAAATCAGGAAAATCAGAAGAAACAATTGGTCAAAACTGCTTATTCTGCATGTCTTGTGCAATACAGTACTATGATATATTTGTAACACTGATTGTCTCAAAGCCTGACTGCTGCTGTATGAGAGTACAAGGCTAAAAATTACACATCTCTATTACCTCACAGGAAGTACATGTGTGAGATGATCGGTCTGTGATAAGCCTTCCGAAAATAGTATGAACTCGTGTTCCAGTCATGTACTTAGATACCATTACTTAGCAAAAGCATAGATTAATATATTGCACGCGATTATATGAAGCTCAGTGCTATTTGTATCAAATAACTAGCTGTTGTACCCGTGCTTCACTATGGAATTCTCAGAAAGAATGTCCTTATAGTTTTCCCAACTGAAGTCACCATAGGTCATAACAATGACATCATTATGAATGTCATGATTAAAAGTAATGCTGTCATATGAAATATTCTATAAAATGAAAAACAGCACATTTTCTCACTTTTAACGAAAAGTACTACAGTTGATATAGATGTTGATTCCCATAGGGAAACCAGAATATTTGTCCCGAATGAGTAAATCTATAATACCAATATAAATGGTCCATTATTGGACATTATAAATTTTCCAACTAACTCATTCCTGGTTGCCAACGTTTTGCCCCCGTGTGCTAAGTTGGGCTCATCAGTTGGTAAATAGCACACCCACCAAGATGCATGGCTATAGAGCGTTCCAACCTTAAATTGCAGTACAGCAGTAATGGGATAATTCCGTCTCTTTCCTTCTCCCATGTTTTGCGGGTAGCGCTGTCCTACTCTAAGGCAGCGGGTTTGCCAAATATCCGTGAATCAGAATGTTATCGGTTAAAATGAGTGAATCTCGTGTTATGTACAGAATTTCAAGGCGCATTAGATGCCGTTAACAAAAAAAATGTAAAAAAATAATGTAGTGTAAAAATGGTAATATAATGGAAAGTTTCGCCAAATGCAAAATCTTCATTGCATAGAACTTATCATGCCATAACTCCTATTTTATATTCATTATTTTCCTAATTTTTTTCACTGCTGGTAAATAAACATTTCAGCTCGATGTAGATAAGTTTATTATTAAATTTAAGTGATAACAAAATGCAGTATATGCGTTTATTTTCAGTCATGTTCAGGGAATTTTATGTTTAGGCACGAAAAAGTCAGTCGCTGGCCAGCGTCTTTCCTATTGAATTTGCATGGGGGGTCAAAGCGAGGCAAATGGTCTTCAGATACGGAAGTTATTTTTAAAACAATCCCGAAGTTCCTATCTTGCTTAGTTATTAATTTGTGACAGAAAGAATATCTCCTTGAATTTTGGTTTCGCGCGTGACTCGGCTGGCTGTCTGTCTGGCTGGCTGAAGTACCGGTAGTGATCTCCCAAACATGCGCTTTTAACATTTCCAGACAGTCGCATGCAGTGCAGTGCTCATTTCGTCAGTAGTATGTATAATAGTCATTAAATACATATCAGTGACGTATGTACAATTCTTGAGGGAAAGTGTAAGTCGTTTGTGTGGTTCGTGAGTTCGTGCTCGTGCGTGGGGATCTAATTTCGAAGGAAATGTGCAGAAGGATCATGGCGTGGTTAAAGCAAAGCAAACGCTCTTCGAATATGGAAGTTACTTTTAAATCATACCTCAAGTCCCTATTTCGTTATCTCTTTAATTTATGGCAGGGAGAACGTCTCGTTTGTTTACGTTTCACGAGTGACTCGGCTGGCTGAGCTTTTCAATATACTGACAGCCGTGTGCAGTGGTGTTCATTTAATCAGTATTATAAGATTGATTAAATAAAGATCAGTGATATATATAATATTTAATGGCCTGTGGCCTCCGAAGAGTCCGAGTGCAGGTCTTTCCAGTGTTGATGCTGCATAGGCGACCTGCGCGTCTATAAGAATGGGGCCCTACCTTGTGATGAATAATAATGCTGAAGACGGCACACACACACCCAGCCTCCGAGCCATTGGAATTAACCAATTAAGGTCAAAATCCCCCACCCGGCCAGGAATCAAACCCGGGGCCCTCTGGACCAAAGGCCAGCACGCTAACCATTTAGCCATGGAGCCGGACAAGATCAGTGATAAATCTATAGTTCTTGAGGACAAGTGGATTGTGTTTGTGTAGTCTGTGTAGTTGTCAGTTCGTGCTCGTGCTCGTGCGGGGGTTCTTAGTTCGAAGAAAAAGTGCAGAAGGATGTATAATGAATCGTCAAATTAAAAAGATACTTCCGTAGGTAAACTCAGGGGTAAAGAACGCAATATTATAATGAGTGTCCTCGATTATTTTTTAAAGACTATGAATATGAGCAGCGCAGTCAGTGAAACAGCTAAAGCTACAGGTTGTTCCGAAATAACAATCTATGCTATAAGGAAGGAACACACACATGGTCCTTTGCGAACTCTCACAAAAATAAAGAAGCGAAAAAAGAGAAGGACGACAGAAAAATTAAATATGATGAAATTGTTAGAAGTGGAGTGCGTCGGGTAGTTCACTCTCTTTTATTTGCTAAATACCACCGACATTGAACGTGATTTTGAGTCGCGTAAATGGAGAAGATTCTTTGCCACAATTTTCCAAAACGACGTTGTATCGCTTCTTACATAATATAGGGTTCCGTTATTTAAGACGGGGTAATAAAGCAGCTTTCAATGAAACCGATGAAATTATTAATTGGAGGCACAGATATCTCAGGGAGATAAAACGTTTGAGGACACAAAATAAAGCTATAATTTACACAGATGAATCGTGGGTAAATATTGGGCAGACAGTGACAAAAGAATGGAAGGATACGACAGTGAAAAGTGCACGGCAGACCGCCATTGAAGGGGTGAGTTCGGGACTTAGGCCACCGAAAAGCCGAGGACCGTGATTTGCCCTAGTCCACGCGGGTAATGAACATGGTTTTGTTCCAAATGCTGAACTAAAATTTTTATGCCATAAAAACATAAGACAATTGGGGAAATTACGTGAACGAAGTAAAGAAAAATGAAAGAGTTTTGTGGAAAGCAGACGAATTACAGGACGGTGTCGACGATGACAAGTTTTTAATACGACTTTCTTCATCGTCCGGATCATCCTCAAGTTCATCTCCCGAACCTGTTTCATCCAAAGCGGGAACATCAGGCCTTGCAGATATGTTAAAATGTGTACGTCCAATGTCTGAGAGTAACGTCAGTGATAAAGGTATGTTGTATTTATTTTACCATCCTACAAATATTAATTTGGGAATGAATGAACTTAAAATTACAAAATTACAAACGAAAAATGTGGAACTGTGACGCCCTGTTTGAGTCACACTCGAGCGTGATCTTCACGAGTCGATTTCGCAACAGCGCGCTCCATCTACGCTGTACTGCAATTTAAGGTTGGAACGCTCTATAGTGCATACCATGGAGGCCACTGCGTAGGCTACTTGCAGCCACTGGCAGTGCCAATACACTAATGGAGACTTTGTCTCATTATCAAAAATTGATGCCTGCCTGGCCATCATGTGATATAGATGCTGATTCCCATAGGGAACCTGAAATATTTGACCTGAATGAGTAAATTTATAATACCAATATAATGGTCCATTATTGGACATTATAGATTTTCCAGCTAACTCATTCCTGGACCCTGATTCATAAAACTAACTAATAATATAGAACTCATTAAAATAATTATTGAAAACCAAATTCAGTTTCATAAAGATTTACAAATGACCAATAAAATATCTTCACTCATAATAATATTAGTTAATTAGTCAGCTGATACAAATGGAGGTTAGAATTGGTCTGTTGCATATTCAAAGACATAAGCTTCATTATTGTTTCTGTATTGAACTGAGATCACAGAGATAAGTTATTTATAAGGTTCAAAGGTGAAAATGTTGAACCTTATAAATAACCTATCTTTGTGGTCTGTTGCATATGTTCTTGGTTTGTGTTTGATCCTAGCAGTAGGCTATTACTTGAAAACAACTGGTTATTAATCCGTATGTTGGAAAGGCTCACTTGATATTTTCGTTGTTGTGACTTTGATACATATGAGAGTGGATAAAAAAAGTGAAAATAATGTGAGAGAAGAAAGTTACTTTGCAACAAGTGACTGAGATAAAGCGTCAACTATTCGCAGCCTTGTGCACACTTTAACCGTCCTTTTTTTTAAACTTTTTATTTTATGTGCTCTTCAATTTTTTTGAGATGGACTAGTAAAATCTTGGTTTACTACTGTGGGTGGGGACGGTAGAATAACACCCACGGTATCCCCTGCCTGACGTTAGAGGCAACTAAAAGGGGCCCCAGGGACTCTCAATTTGGGAGCATGGGTTGACGACCATGGGGCCCTGAGCTTAGTCCTGGTATTGTTTCCACTTACTTGTGCCAGGCTCCTCGCTTTCATCTATCTTATCCAACCTCCCTTGTTCAACTCTTGTTCTTTTCCGACCCCGACGGTATTAGGTTGCGAGACCTAGAGAGGTCTTTCATTTTCACGCCCTACATGGCCCTTCTCTTTCTCTGGCCAATACCTTCAATTTTCAAAGTGTTTGATCGCTTCCATTTTTCTAACTGATTAGTGTTATATAGAGGATGGTTGCCTAGTTGTACTTCCTCTTAAAACAATAATCATCATCACCACCACCATCTTGGTTTACTGGTGGTATAAGACAAGATTTTAAAGGATAGCTGGAGTCTCCGAGAAGAACTGCACTAGGGAAACACAATACTGTATCACTATCAACGCGTGGAGTGCAATGTGATGCTGCTGTTTTGAGGTTATGCTTCATTTCTTGCAGTGGAACATTCTATCACCAATCCTATCAAGCAAATACTCAAAAGTTCTGTAATCTAACCTAAATCTGTCATTGTATTCATATGTTTGTCACATACCAGTACAGGCTATTTTTGGCCTAACATTTATTGAACTGTGAATACCTACACTCGTTCCTCATCACGATTTAAATCAGAGTCGACCATTTCACTGATTTTCAAGACTTTATGCCAAAATATTAAAATACCGCTCACTTTGGGTTCGCTAATAATATGGATTATGAGTCAAAATACACTCATGGGAATTAATCCCAATATTATGAGTAACTTTTAATAGTCATGCTGTCTATGAAACAATTTACTAATATTATTAGGAATATCTACTAATAATTTTGACTGATAAACTAATTACTAATATTATTAGCTAAAAACTCTATGAAACATTAGTTATTATTAGTTAATATTATTGGTTTCTTACTAATAATATTAGTGAAAGATGTTTTATGAAACAGTGCCCTGGTTGCCACCATTCGGTTTCCCTATGGGAATCAACATCTATATCATCTGATGGCCAGGCAGGCATCTATTTTTGATAATGAGACAAAGTCTCTCATAGTGCATTAGCACTGCTGGTGCCTGCAAGTAGCCTACGCAGTGGCCTCCACGTATGTGCGAGTTCTATGCGAGTTACAAACCCCTGGGACTGATACAGGTTTCAATAATCATAGCACATTCGCGGACATTTTACGCATTAATAAACGTCGACATTGCATTTGAAAGCGGCTGAAATGGCGGGATTTGAATACACATTTTTGAAGTTCACCAAAAAAATACGCTAAAATTGGGAGACATAATAGAATAATCGGGAGGTGGGAAAAACTGTTGAAAATCGGGAGTCTCCCGCCTAAATCGGGAAAGTTGGTAGGTATGGGAAAGGAAGTGACTGTGGCCCTGATTAAGATACAGCCCCAGCATATTCCTGGCATGAAAACAAGAAACCAGAGAAAACCATCTTCAGGGCTGCCAACAGTGGGTTCGACCCCTTATTTCCCGAATACAAGCTCACAGCTGTATGACACTAACCGCATGGCCACCTGCTCAAAAGAGATATATTGTGCAGGACTTCGTACGTATTGAGAAGCAAAAGGTCAGATTGTTGTCTCAAGAATGCCAGCCCTATGTTCGGCATATGCCTGCACAAATCAGTGTAACTAATCCAAGGATACATTTTGTTTTAAATAAGTGTTACTGGATTCAATTCCTGTTTGTTAATAAACCCATTTTAATACTTTAACAGAGGAAGTACTGTGAGACAGAGTTTTTATCAATTTGATCAGGTTACCGATTTCCTTTTTAAAGACCAAGGAATAAACTCAATGATGGGTTGTGACAATAAACGGAGACAAATTGTATCCCACCCAATACAGTCATTTAGGTTCTGCACACTTTGATGGTAAGTACATGTATCAAATGAGCAGTGGCTATTACTGCCAAACGTGGCATGGTTCTAAGCATTTTATTTTGCCTGACATTCGCAAACGAAGAAACTATGTGCTCACTGCCAATAAAACATAACGAAGGAAACCCACCAGAGGCAACTTGTTAAAATTAAAGCTGATATTGTGTAACACTGCAAATAATGCAAATACTGCACCTATTTAATTGATTTAGTGGTATATTTTACACACTGTGTGTTGAAATTTCAGCTGATCACTAAAAAGAATAGAAGAAAATGATCAGAGTCTACGTAAATGTAGTACAGAGCAAGTTCTTGAAGAGTAGCAAGACATATGTCCGGATCGGCACTGTGCTTCATGAACTACAACTAAAAATACTTACTTGATCCTAGACTTCTTCATAACATTGAAATTTCAACACACAGTCCCCCCTAAAGTGTTTTAGTGCTTCACAAACAGCAACTGACAGAATTATTTAAACTTCACATTTTATTTGCCTGTGCATTATCTTTTATACTTATTTGTGATCGGCTGATGATGACCAAGAATAAAGGTCGAAACCGGTACGAATTAAAATTAAGTAGGAATGTAAAAATTGCATTTCTTATTTTAATAGTATTGAAAGTTTGAACCATCATATATCTTCTTTTAACTTAATAGTGTGTAAAATATACCTCTAAATCAATTAAATATGTGCAGTATTTTAATCATTTCCAGTGTTACATAATATCAGCTTCATATCCATACTGGCAGTAATGAATTATTCACCTACAAGACTTTATTACATCCTTCTAATCTACACAAACTTCCGGGCAACTTCACTGATAACTTAAGGCCATGCTGCCAATGGGGGAAAACACAGACACTGCACCAATGCAATTCATATCTTGCATTGAATATGAGGATCCAATGGAGTCCAATAAAGGTATAATTCCTGTGTAATGCACAAGCACTCACACATGTGGATTGGTGCATTGTAATGAGTCTACATGAAACACATCCTTTTCTTATCATCATGGTTGAGATGCACAGTATGGAAGATATGACACATTTATTGTTCTTTGCCTCAGTGTTTAGACGTTCATGTTTTTCTATAGGGGTCAGTTCAAAAAATATGCAACAGAGCGCAATTATTATTGTTATTATTATTATTATTATTACTGTTACGGATTTACCCGTGGAAGGCAGAGGTGAGGGAAGGTGCGGGCTGGAATGGGTGTAACTACAAGGCCGAAAGATGAATTAAAATTTCAATAAAGGTTATATTTTCACAAATAGAAAAACTTAACAAATTTCACATAGAATTTAAACAAATAACAACAACTCAACCACTATCCACTAATCAGGTACAAGGTATAATTTTACAAACGAAAGCCCAAGTTTCGGGGTCTTTACAAGTTCTGGGCTTCGAGCCCCAATTACACAATCCTTGAGCTACTAGCCCAACTTTACCAAGGTACACACTTGATCAAAGGGCAGAAAACCCCTTCATTCAAAGAGCATTAGCTCCAAAAATCATAGCGGGCCTCCTAGAGGCACTTTTACTACATCAGAAAGAGCTGACCCGCTCTCAATTTTTCAAGCCTATTAAAGGCAATACCAGGCTTTTACACATGATTGCCATCAAGGCACAACTTACAATGAAACAGGGGTACCTAGTACCCAGCCTACTGGGCCTTAATAGAAAAATAATAGGTTAATTTAAATAGCCCTCAATGCAAAAAAGAATGGAGGCGTGAATTAGCACTCACAAATACACATTTTAAAACCTAAGAGGCACTAGGCCGATGACACAGGGCTATTCCCAAACTAGGGAGGTGACTCGTATAAGAAAATTTAATACATTCAGGAAGAGAAGAAAATCAGTTCCAAAAACGTAGTCACCTCGAACACAAAAGGAAGGGGAGCTCGAGAGGTTAAAGCACTCTCTATCCCCTAATTACCATTACAGATTTTATGAAGTTTTTACATCAGCCAGAAGAATTTACATATGGAAGATAGGTTACATTTGTAGAAGGTTTTGGACCTTCCCCGGCGGGTTAAACTGCTGAGCTAGCAAGAAATAAAGATGTTACATAGCTATTACCTTTTGAAGAGCTGCTTCCTGATGAAAGAGACGCTTCCCGCCCCCTGCTACATGTACATACTCTAAGCTAAATGTTGTTGAAGTGGCGAAGAGCCGTGAAAATCAGCAGTTTTTAAACGCTCGGGGAAAGTTCGAGACCTTTCATGATTAAAGCAGCCACACCCCCTCAATTTTATTGGGTAGCTTAAAGTTACACACCAAAATCGGAGAAGAAAGACATGATTGGTCAAAAATTAATTAAAGAAACTCGGGATCGGCTAAGTTCAAAACTGACGGAAAGGAAGATTAATATTGCCAACCCACAAATGAAAGAAAGAAATTTAGTACAGAGATAACTTATGAATACAAAATTTCTTCAAGAAAATTCATACACTTCGCACCAGGGTGCATGATCGTAGTTTTCTAATCAGTGACATCTATAAGAGAATGTCTACACTTCTTGATCAATAGAAAACAAAACAAGTTGAAATCCACACAGTACTAACAACTTTGTAATCACAAATTTTCCTGTGCTGACATCTTCTGAGAAACTTATGAGTTAATCCAGTTTTTGAAGTTCAGAGTTTCTCCTGTACAGGATGATTTATTGGTGCAAGATTTAAAATTGCAGCGTACGGGTGTACCTCCTGGTAGTAGTAGTAGTAGTAGTAGTAGTAGTAGTAGTATCAATATTCGGAATGGCTAAATTAAGATGAGAAGTACCATTCCTTCAAAATCTTGTTTCATTCTTATTATAACAGCAAGACTCATCCTTAATGGGGCTGACTGATCGAAAATCACCATCAATTGTTATCCACGAGCATGTTATGAAAGGTGCTGTTAAAGGAATAGATACATACATACATACATACATCTATATATATAAAAGCAAGTCGGTCTGGAGCGATGTATATATAAATATTTAAAAATGAAAAAGACGTGAATTAATGAGGCACTTCCAGAAATCTCAGACATTTCAAACTTCGTACGGGAGAAGCTGATGACACCAGGATCCCTAGAAAAATCGAAAATACTCAAAATTCCCTCAAGGGGGCACGCTGGGGGGCCTAAATGTTTGGGTCAGCATAAGAACGCAGTCGTATAATTTATCGAAAACGGCAACGTTTAGGTTTCGTGGGCTTAAAAATTTTCGGGAATTTCCTATTTTTTATCCCCCGTCCCCCAAATCAAGATGGCGGCACAACCTGCCAGACGAAGTAGAAAATTGAAATTTGGCGAAATTATAGCTTTTGGTCCCTAACCGACGGAAAAATTCCAAAACGTACAAATTCTTCACTTTTGACCCCCAAAGATATCGAAATATGGAGGCAATTTTAATGACTGTGCAGACATTCCTTTTGAGCTATTTGTTGGCTAAACGGTAAGTCGTATCTGAAAACGGATGGCACAACCTCTCTTCAATTCGGAGTGATCTACAACATTGGTGATTTTTACAAGTTTATTTCATTGTTTGACACACTTATATGAATGATAGGATCATAAAGTTGGGTTCGCACATTGGCACGATCAAGGGACATATGTGGACCAAGTTTCATGATTCTAGCTTATACATAAGTAGGCAACGTTACAAATGTACCCAAATTTCACCCTATTAAAATTTTGAACTCAATTTAACCACTAAATATTGGAGATACGAGGAAATGGTTTAGAAACAAACATGTAGAGCAATAAATGAGGCGTTTGATGGCGCAAACCGTTTGTTAATATCACGCACCGTTTAGGAGTTATGAATCTCGAAGTGGAAGTCTGCACTTTTCAACGTGCTCATGCTTATCCGTCATCTATATATATAAAGGCAAGTCGGGCTGGAGCGATGTATATATAAATATTTAAAAATGAAAAAGACGTGAATTAATGAGACACTTCCACAAATCTCAGACATTTGAAACTTAGTACGGGAGAAGCTGATGACCCTTGGATCTCTAGAAAAATCCAAAATTCTCAAAATTCCCTCAAGGGGGCAAGCTGGGAGGCCTCAAATTTAGAATTCAGCATATGAACACAGTCGTATAATTAATCGAAAACGGCAACCTTTAGGTTTCGTGGGCTTAAATATTTTCGGGAATTTCCTATTTTTATACCCCGTCCCCCAAATCAAGATGGCGGAACAACCTGCCAGACGAGGTAGAAAATTGAAATTTGGTGAAATTATAGCTTTTGGTCCCTAACTGACGGAAAAATTCCAAGATGTTCAAATTTTTCACTTTTTACCCCCAAAGTTATCGAAATATGGAGGCAATTTTAATGTCGGTGCAGACATTCTTTTGGGGGTATTTGTTGGCTAAACGGTAAGTCGTATCATAAAACGGATGGCTCAATCTCCGTTCAATATCGGAGTGATCTACATCTTTGGTCCTATGACTTTTTGTCGTATCTTTCTCCCTTATGCGTTAGATTTGGCTGTATTTCTGAATTGTTCGTAAATTTGATGATTTTTACAAGTATATTTCATTGTTTGACACTCTTATAAGAATGATAGGTTCATCAAGTTGTGTGCGCACATTGGCACGATCAATGGCCACATGTGGACCAAATTTCATGATTCTAGCTTATACATAAGTATGCAAAAAGTAATGTACAACGTTAAAAATGTAATCAAATTTCCCCCTAAATATGGGAGATACGAGGAAATGGTTTAGAAACAAACATGTAGAGCGATAAATAAGACGTCTGATGGCGCGAACTGTTTGTTAATATCATGCACCGTTTAGGAGTTATGAATCTCGAAGTGGAGGTCTGCACTTTTCAACGTGCTCATGGTTATCACTCATCTTACAAATAAAGTTGTAGGGGGTCCGCTGTCTGTAATTTCGTTTGTTTAGCCATTTTTTCAGATATTTATCCGTTTTAGGTCAACTCAAGACCGAATCGGTGGTTTTTACTTTCCGTGTCTGTTTGTCTTTTTGTTTGTTTGTTCCACCATCACGGCAAAGCGGCTGGATAGATTTCAACCAAACTTCATATTTGGAGTATACTCACCCCGAGGAAGGTTTCTATATGCATTTAATTTTAAAATCTTTGATTAGACGGGGATTTATAGGAAAACCAGAACGGTTTTCCTCCATTTTCTCTTATACTATTGATTTCCTGTAAACTCCGTGGACCAAATATGTGAAACGTCTCTTCATTATAAACAACTTTCTTTATGTTCATAATTTACCTTACTATTCAAATGACGGAGAAATTTACTATTTTCTGAGGGTATCATGGTCTGCGTGTGTGACCGACAGACGGACAACGAACGTACAGGTTGCCATGTCAACGTCTCTGACTGCTTGCCAGCAGGGAAGTAACGTATTGAAATTTTCCTCATCATAACTTTAAATTCATGGTTGTTCCTTGGGTAGAAGGCAAGAGAGGGCGCAATCGGCCATTCTGCGTGATATTGGCGGAATATCGTTGGAGTTTATAACCGTCCTCGAATAGCTTAAGTAATAACACTATTAGTCATCTTATCTGTTGACCTAAGAATGCCTGCGCCTAAATTTCTCCTCTGTTACCTCTTTCTTATATCCATAACTCACACCAGCATATTTTATTGAGGGGCATTTGATTTTCCAATACATTCACTTAGTATTTACACATTTGTCGTCATCCGGCCGTCCTCAGTTTTATTCCATTTTCTATTAATTTCAACGTTCTTTACCGAATTATTTTCTTCCTTAATTACACCGTATGAATGCGAGTGCTAATCCCGAAAGCTTGACACTCTTTCCTTTGAGGAAATATTCTCAGCTATGCAAATGTATAACTTTCGGCCCCGGAAAATATCGAAATATGGATGCAATTTTAACGACGGTGCACACCTTCGTTTCGGGATAATTGGTGGCTAATCTGTAAGTCTTATCACAAATCAGAATGCACTATCGCCTTTCATTTTGGAGAGATCTACAACTTTGGTCCTATGACTTTTTATCGTATTTCTATTCCTTATACGTTAAATAGAGCTGTATTTCTCGATTTCAAGTTAATTTTGTACTTTCACACGTATATGTTAACATTAATTTGGCACACTTATAGGAAAGATAGAATCATTACATTCGGCACGCGCATTGGCATGACCAGTGGCAAAGTGATAGCAAAATTTTATGATTCTATCTGTCAAATGAGTATCACAAATATAAAGTAGTATGCGAAAACCGTACAAAATTTCACACCCAATGATTCTAACTCAATCTGACCCATAAATATAGGAGATACGAGAAGATGTCATGGGACCTACCATGTGGAACACTGAAAGAGGCGTCTGATGGTGAGGTCCGTTTGCAGATATGTCGCAGAGTTTCAAAGCAATAACTCTCGAAATAAAGGTCTGCACTTCTAGAGTGTGTCTGTACATTGACTATTTTTCGGCGACATTTCTGTACAGTTATCCGTTTCAGGTGTAATAATGACCATCTGCATACTTTTAGCTTTGGTGTCTGGTTTTCTGTTTGTCTGTTTGTCTACAATTTGGAAACTACTGGATATATTTCCACCAAAATTCATATTTAGAATCCACCTGTCCTTGGGTAGGTTCCAGGGCAAATACTGTTTCTAAATCCATGAAATGACGGGGGGGGGGTTTATACGAAACCGAAACCGCGATTTTGCACTCCCACAAAATGAACACAACCAAACTTAATAGAAATCTACCTGCCATAATAGAAATTAATTTTTAAACCTTTTTTCTCATGTGCATCATTTCCGTAAGAGGATTTATAAGGGAGATATCATTAACCGGACTTAACTTAAGAACGAGCGCGTGTTGAGCGTATTTCTTACAAGTTGCAAACTATTGAAGATATTTGAACCAAACTTTATATTTAGCATTCACCTTTCCAAAGGTAGATTTTAAAGGTCAATAACATTTCCTGTTTCTGGAATGGACTGGCGGTTTATAGGGAACCGAAATGGTGAATTTACTCTTCCACAATATATACATGACCAACCTGACTGGAAATCGACCAAATTTGTTGGAAATCCATTTCTAAAACTTTTTTCATGTGTATTTTCTCGACAGAAAGATTAATAAGGGAGATATCATGAATGGTCGGTTTTGCAGGGTAAGTCCTGCAGACATAGACCAAAAGGTGTTGTACGTGGAGCAGATTCCTTATTTATCTATATAAGTAAAATCCTAACGACTGTGTGCCTGTACATTGACTATTTTGCCGAAATGTTCGCACAGCTACGCGTTTAAGGGGTAATAATAACAACCATCTGCATAATTTTTTGGTTTAGTTTCCTGAAAGTCCTCATTTTAACCCTCCTCGCCCAAAATCCACATTGCGGAATAATCTGCCAGACGAACAAGAAAACAGAAATTTGGCAAAATTATACGTTTTAGCCTGTAACGGACAGAACATTTCCAAGAGCTTTAAATTTTTCACTTTTTTCCCCGAAGAATATCGAAATATGGAGGCAATTTTAACGATGGTGCAGATCTTCACAAAGTCCTATCACGTAAGGGAAGGAACAATCTCCGTTCAATTTGGAGTGATCTACAACCTTGGTCTTATGACTTTTTGTTGTATCTGTATCCCTTTTACGTTTGATTTTTGTCTATTTCTCGATGTTAAGTACATTTGGAGTTTTCACATGCATAATTCATACTTTCAGTCACTTATAAGAAAGATAGAATCATCAAACCCTACACGAAAATTGGCCCACCCAGTAGCCATATGTGAGCCAAATGCTATGTATGTAGCTGTCACATAATTATCTGAAAAGTAATGCAATGTGAGATAATCTTCCAAAAAGTTTACTCTATTCAACGTTTCTAACTCAATCTGACCCATGAATAGATCAGATATCATACGACCAGCCATTTAGGCCGCTAAATCTGACGTCTTATGGTACAATCCTTTGTCGATATGACATACCGTTTTGCAGCAGTCAATCTGTAAATGAAGGTCTGTAATATTTTAAGCATGCATAAACTTTCGTATGTCGACCTATATATATTCACTGATGTCGTGTTGTAGCGATCGAGGAAGAGTGTGTCTGCTATTGTAATCAGTATTCCCCACACCGACTTTGACTGGCAGTAGGAATGGGGTCCATCTCCAACACCTGTGTAACTGGCATTAGTAAGGAAGGCCTACCATTGTAGTGAATAATTCACTTCTCGATTTGACTTGCAGAAGGCAAGGGAGCATGCATTGTTGTTTAAAAGTCCCCTACCCGATTGTGTTTGGCTGTAGGCAAGGGTACCCACCCTTATAAACAAATGTATCCATCTAAAATGTGACTGGTATTAGGCATAGTGGCCTGCTATTTTGATGGAAACTCACCAACTTGGTATGACTGGTAGTAAGCTGGCTGGCTGTACGAAAAGGGGCCTGTCATTATAATTATAACTGCACAACTCAATTTCGACTGGTAGTAGGGATGTTGCCAAACATTCTAATGAAAACTGTAATTTGTCTGGAAGTAGGAAAGGGGGCCTGCCATTGTAACAAAAACTCCCAAATCGATTGTGACAGCGCAGTAGGCGATGGGGCCTGCAATTATAATGAAAAGTTCCAAACTCGATTGTGAATGGCAGTAGGCAAGTGAGCCTGCCGTTATCATCACAAATCCGTAACAAGCACTTTACATTGGAAACACCGTATTGGGAACCTCCCTATGCTGTTTCTCGGATAACGCTAAGAGACATGCCATTTTAAAACAATCTTATTTACTGTATGTACAGTATTTACTTCGATATTCGAATACAATGTAGAATAGCGTAGCAAAGCACGGGTACATTTGCTAGTACATACATATATACATAAATACATATTCAGTATAGACTGTTATTCCTTTTGGTGTTCAGTCTCCAAGCCTCTGTGAATGTACCAATCACCACAACAATCCCCTATTTCTAACTAGTTCTATATTTTTTATCTTTAAATCATTAAAAACTGAGTCTAATCATCATCGCCTTGGTCTCGCTGTACTCGCCGTACCCTCTATGACCGACTCCATCATTCTGTCCGACTCGTTGGCTGAACGGTCAGCGTACTGGCCTTCGGTTCAGAGGGTCCCGGGTTCGATTCCCGGCCGGTTCGGAGATTTTAACCTTAATTGGTTAATTCCAATGGCACGGGGGCTGGGTGTATGTGCTGTCTTCATCATCATTTCATCCTCACCACGACGCGCAGGTCACCTACGGGTGTCGAATAGAAAGACCTGCACCTGGCGAGCCGAACTTGTCTTCGGACACTCCCGGCACTAAAAGCCATACGCCATTTCATTTTTTCCATCATTCTCCTAGATGATCTATCCTGCTCCATTTGCCTCACACGATCCCACCATGCTTCAAGACTACAGAAACATCCATTCAGTTCGATCGTAACTTAGTCTTTATTTCTTCATGACAAGTATCTTCCTGCCATTGTTCCCACCTGTTTTCCCACCTATCATTCTTGCTACTTTCACGTTTGATACATCTAAATTGTAAGTTATCGTGTGCCCACCGAGCATTCACTCCTATATAACAAAGTTGGTCTGAAAACACACATATGTAAAGATAGTTTCATCCAGGAGCTGACTTCATTCTTCCAGAATACTGCTGATTGCAACTGTGAGCAGACTGTGTTAGTTTGATTCAAGATCTCTAACTATAATACCAGCCTGGGAGCGCACACATCTTAAATATTTGAAATTATCTACCTACTTGAACTTCATATCAACAATCTTGTATGCCTTACCTACTGACATCAGTTTAGTCTTAGAAAGACTAATTTTCATACCATACTCATTGTACCTATTTTCAAGTTCCAAGACAGTAGACTGAAGGCTTTAGGAATAATCTGTCATTAAGATTAAGTTGTAAGAATGCGCCAGATTTCTTACTAAATTTTCACCTTACTGAATCACTTCCTGTCACTTTATACCTTTTAGCAAATGATCTATGTAAATTATGACCATGAAAGATTTAAAATACTAATATAAGTGGTCCGTTATTGGACATTATAAATTTTCCAGCTAACTCATTCTTGGTTGCCAGCGTTTCACCCTCATGTGTTAGGGTGGCTCATCAATTGGTACCTAGCACACCTACCAATACGCTGGCTAGTGCATACCATGGCGGCCACTGCGTAGGCTGCTTGGAGCCACCGGTAGAGCCAATGCACTAAGAGACTTTGTCTCATTAAAAAAATTGATGCTTGCTCGGCCATCAGATGATATAGATGTTGATTGCCTTAGGGAATCTGAAATATTTGTCCTGAATGAGTAAATTTATAATACCAATATAAATGGTCCGTTATTGGACATTATAAATTTTCCAGCTAACTCATTCTTGATTACCAGCGTTTCGCCCTCGTGTACTAGGGCAGGCTCATCAGTTGGAACCGGTACCAATAACGTGAATAATGTTAGACTTTAAAATATGGGGAATATTGATTTATGATGTAGAAATCACTGATGAAGTGAGTTGGGGCTCCTGAAACATGTACATGTGAAATAATTATAAAAAATTAAAAACTGATAATATATTGATATGGCAGACCAAACCATCGTCCATAGTATATTATGTGCTGGATGTCATTCATTGTTATTGGAAATAGTGGATAGTTGTTGTCACTGGAACCTTGTAATGGAACACTTTAGAACATTTATGAAAAGTATAACAGGTTATTTTTATGTTATGTAACACTTTAAAACATGTATTAGAAAAATCGATCAGTGATAAAATGGTTTTTGCTACTGTTTGTTCTGTTGTAGCCCACTTAAGTGTAGGCCTTTTAAATAATTAACTATTATACTACCAAAGTGAGTATTTTTGCCTTGTTATTCTTAGAACACTTTCTAGAATGAAATGGTTTACCATTGAATTATTTGACTCCTTAAGATCTAAACATGTAATTCAATATATCATATCGGATGGAACTTTTCTATGTTGGTGTTGGGCTGGAAATTCGACAGAATGGATCAAACATACTGTCATGAACATGAATTCGTGGCTATTAAAAATTGCTCTTCTTATTGTAAATTATTGAAGTGGAGGAAGACTGTAGCTCACCAGCCTAACACTTATTTATTCTATGTGGTGCAAATTAGCTTTAAAGGTTTCAAAACACTAAGATTACAGAAATTGTTCCCGCAGGAGGCCAATGTATTTGAGCACCTTTAATACCATCAGGGAGATAAAGGATTAACATGCCAACTTGAGACCAGAAGACAAGCCCTCCACAACATGACTACTCAGACTGCCATTTTTCCTGACAAGAGCTACAAAGCAAAGAGAGATGAAGAGAAACCCACTTCTTCAGCTTTCAGACATGCTGTACCTAATAAAAGGTCCATACCTGTAAATTCTGCATTTGTGTAATCATTAAAAAAAAAAAAATACTTTGTCAATTTGAGATTTAGTATACAAATATATACGTGCCCTAAGAATAGAGAGCAAGACACTCACATACCTCCTGAACATCAGATAAAAGTAGAGTAATGTAACCAGTCAAACTAAGATGACTGCTAAGGGTTTAATTGTAATCAATATAATGTTGTCGAGAATGATACTTACGCATGAAGTATTTGATGTTTCCTCAAAGCAGATTGGTTCCTCCTTGATCTTTACTTCCATGTCCATTTTAAATGGCGTGTGAAGGTATAGACGGTTTTGGGATATAGATTACCTCCACAGTTTGCACTGAAACATGAGCAACAAACACTATTATTGCTCTTTTGTAGTCAAGTCTGTAGTGTTAGGTGACTGTTGATATTGTGCTCATGGCCACAGTACCTCCAGTTGTACCTCGAAACTGAACCTCATGGATAAACATTTTCAATGAAAGAACATCCCACACCCAATGGGATTAATTTGCACAGCCCTTGTGAAAAGCCTGTGACTATGCAACTTACACATCGCCCACTACACTGGGAGTCTAATGACTGGTTTGATGTACCTTTTTCTTTTTTTATGATTTGTTTACATCAAACTGACACAGATAGAACTTATGGCTCTATGACTAGGAATGGGAAGCAAGTGAATGTGGCCTTGAGTAATATGGAGTCCCAGCATTTCTCTGGTTTGAAAATGGGAAAACACAGAAAACTATCTCTAGGGCTGTGACTTCTTCCCATTCCTAGCCCTTTCCTATCCCATCATTACTATAAGTCCTATCTGTGTCAGTGTAATGTAAAGCCAATTGTAAAAAAAAAAGGAAATTCTACAACCAAACCTTCCAAACTATTCGTTTCTTGCTCAACTTCCAGGGCAAATGATCCGCTTTTAGCCACTGTGAAGACACAATCCCCATGCCCTGTCCCTCCGCTAACTCTATTGGCCGTGAATATTTTGCACTGCTCAATATAAACCTTACTCTCTTTTCACTAGAGTCCAGCGGTGATTTAGATACAATATAAAATATGAAAGTCACTATTAGGAATGTTCTGATATGCTACATTCAGTTTTGTTTTCAATCCACAAACCTTTGGATAGTAAGTGGGGAGCCCAGGCTTATTCACCACACTTACAAATTATGTAAATCATCCTGGATGTTAATGACAATTGTTGGTAAGCCCTGTGCCTTATGTATTTTAATAAGCCAGATTATTACACTGATTTAGCCGTAGACCTTCTATCAATGCACAGTACTAATCTGGGCTAGCAGCCCCTTTAGCAGCTACCATACAATAAGTTGTATTCAGTAGCAGTTTAGCCAGATTCCTTATTGATCAAACAAATTATCTGATATCTGCCAGGTACTCATTGGCAACTTTATCCAGAAAGTTGCAACCATTACTGATTATGCTACAATATATAGGTCTACTATATGTACATTACAACAAACAGTTCTGAACTGGCTTTGAACTCCTTTGTTACAACAGATAGTTCCTTCGTTACAACATTTCCGAACTGGCTATAAACTATTTTGTTACAACAAAGAGTTCTGAACTGGCCATAAACTACTTTTATGCAACTTTCTATGCACTCCTTCAAAATTATCGTAATGAGCATACATGAATCAGAATGCTTCCAGAAGTGATTGTTAATAATGGTTTTTTGGAATCAGTAAATGGCATTTGTGAACTGTATCGACGCCATCTACGAATTGTTACAAAATGTTACACAATGGATGATGGATGACCTCACTATTCCAATGAGAAGTACTGCATATAGTCACACCATTTACTGGTCAAATCAAATATGCATTTATAGAACACGCAGTCCCTGGTATTGAATGCGCACTGCTGGCATTGGCTCTGAAATGGTTCTGAATGTAGTAGAACAGCATGAATTGAGAGCTCACAGTTCAGAAGCAGTTCTGAATTTCTGTTGGAAAAGCATGTACACAGGAACAAAAAAGTATTGGCACAGACACCTTTTCACGTATAATATAACAGTATTAATGATAGGAACATTATATGTATAACATTAACCTTACTCAATAAAGGAAAGAATTGGTATATTAAACCATTTCCTAAACACAACATAAACATATGTAATCTGTTAAATTAGGGTTTTCTGCTGCTCAAAAAAGTTTGGCGCACTGTACGTCGTTTGTTACTGAGCTTTACGGACAGCGCCGTGTGTACCAGATTTGTGCAATCGAAGTTGACAAACAATTCAGTCGCTTGCCTGATGCCCATGCATGGGTCATTCACTTGTTGATGAATCCGAAGGCGAAGGAGCATTCCCTGTCTTTCTGCACCAAGGTGGTTTTCTTGCATTTGGAGGGTAAAAGTTACCATGAAATTGGTAAAGAACTTTCTGTTACTTATTCAACAGTGCGGGCAATCATCAAAGTTTCAAGAGACTGGTACAACAGACAATAAACGCAGATCTGGACGTCCAAGAGTTCTTATAAGTAGGGAGCGTCAAAACATAGTTCGTCTTGCACTAAAAGAGTCCTTTAAAATGCAGGGTCAATTGTATCGGACCTCCAGTCCACGTCCAACAAACAGGTCAGTGCTCAAACTATTGGGAATGTTTTGTACGCAGCTGATATCCATGGGAGATCTCCGAGGAAGAAACCATTTATTTTGGAAGTTAACTGAAGAGAACACTTCCAGTTCGCCAAAGATTATGTCGATAAATTGATTGAATTTTGGAATTCTGTGATATTTTCTGGCGAATCCAAGTTGAACTTCTTTGGATCTGATGGAAATGTAAGAGTGTGGTGCAAACGAAATATAGAGCTCCAATTACAACATGTCCTACCTACACTAAAACATGGGGGAGGAAGCATAGTGGTTTGGGGATGCATGGGAACTTCTGGTGTTGGTGACTTGGCAATTATTTAAAGTGTCATGGATCATCATAAATATACCGATGTGTTGCAAAGCCACTTATGCAGCAGTGCACAGAAACTGGGTTTGATGGCATCTTTTACCTTCAACAAGACCACCCGAAACATGGCTCTGTGAACGTGGGAGTGGTTACTATATAATGCAACAAGAAGAGTTTTCGCTCCACATAGAGCCCTGATCTTAGCCCAATAGAGCATCTTTGGGCTCACTTGGAGACAAAAGTTTGGAAATGTCATTCTACAGGGAAGCGCGAGTTTCAGACGGTGTTGTTGGAGCAATGATCAATGATCTCAGGAGAGATAACATGTTCCCTCCATGCTAAGACATGTACAAACTGTCATCAGTGCCAACGGTAGGCACACAGGCTACTAGACTTGAATTGCGTGAATTCCAGAGACTTTAATTTCATTTGTGTATAGGTGTGCCAATACTTTTTGGTGCCAGTGTATACTACTGCTCATGAGCAGATTATTCAGAATCAATTCGGTACCATGTAGGAACAAATTTGCATGTATTATCACTAAGAATGGTAGCTCAGATATATTTAATGTAAACAGCTCACAGTCGGCTGAAAAACAGATTTATCTGCCGCTGATCTTTTATGTTTAAATACTAACTGAACAATAAAGTTTACCTTATTTCCTATCACGTAAAGTACGGTATAAAGTTCCTTATGGGGATGTACAACACTGAGATTCCTTTGGACACGGTGTAAAGCGTAAGAAACTGCAATTACCTGATGTAGAAAATCTTAAGAGATACAGCACAATCCACAGAACAAACCTGCAAACGCAGCCGCAATATGTCCGAGATGCACAGTACAAAACAAAATATTAACTCCAACATTAAATAACGACAAGCCAACCACTTCGAAAGTAAACCGGAACTGGCGAATACGGCTCAATCACTCAATGCTGATCTGCATTTAGGCTAGTCACCAAGGTGGCAGATTGCCTAAGTGTTGTTTTCCTTACAAACCTAGGGCTCTCTAAATACTAGGTATGCTCACCCGCCATTATGGTTCATTCCTGCACTACTTTGGTAAGGCAGTTGACCGCCCCAGCCTTGTATATCCCTTTTTTTTTTACTGTTTTCCACGTTAGAAAATATTGCTAATCTAACATACCGGTACCTTAAAATTACTCATTCTCAGTAGGCTACTCAAACGGTTACTCAGTATAAATATTAGTATATTTCGTACATCATTGTGTAATTTTTACTAGGGACTGTGATTGAAAAAGCAAAGTCGTTGATAATTTTCCTTTTAATAAACAAACTAGGCATGTACTCTCACTGGAGAAGTATTACAAAAAATAGCTTACTAATAAATGGATTATTATTATTATTATTATTATTATTATTATTATTATTATTATTATTATTATTATTATTATTATTATTATTATTATTATTATTATTATTATTATTATTATTATTATTATTATGTTATTGATAAGTAGAATATGTTGTTCGTAAGCTATGTGCCGCGGTACCGTCAGGCGTCAAGTGAAATGAGGGACACCGTGGTATTGATATAGGCTACTGTCATTCTTAAATCATGGAATTCGACGTGGCAATCGGTCAGTGTCGAAGATATATAAAATGTGATAGAAGATTTTGATACCATATGATCTCAGTCGGTATTTCATACTTGCGTGAAATGGGTTCAGTGCTATTTCCATTGTTGTCGAAATACGGGTAATACGAAAAATATTCTTCGAACAAAGATAACGCTGAAATGTGATGTACGCAGGCGAACCCACCCATGTAACAGGGATTCTTTAATTTTATTTCTTCCTTATAAAATGTAGTCCCTTTCCTTATTTACGAGTATTTAAAATAAGACATTCTATGTGTAAAATAAACTAAATTTTTGGTGAGCGTTATGGAATCTCATCAGGTAATTCAGTTGTAATGAACAGAGGATTTTATTTTATTCAAACGAACTTTCGTAAATCAAATGTTATGGTATTATAAATTACATTCGGGAAGAAAATAAGAATAGAGTAACTACTTCTATAGCTGAATCCTCTCTCCCAACCTGAAGTATTGCACTGATAATCAGTTACCCGTGATTTGTAAGGGCAGTGACCCACGAGCTGTTGATAATATTGCACATTTTTGACTTTGGCAAAGTTAATAGTACGGTACCCTACCGTACTTTTTTTTTTTTTTTTTTACAGAGAATCCTCTGGTTTGAGGAGAAGTGGTATGATTTCTCAACATGGCTCACTTTATTAAGCTGCAATGGGTTGCAACGTTGGTAAACTTGCTCAGGCAGCACACCAAAACAGGAATTTTACGAATTTACTGTCTCCTTTTATTACAGTACGGTATTTACAAAACAATAACATACCATGCCTTGTTTACATCTCCTCTTCTTTTCCGAAGCAGTCCCATGCATTTTACCACGTTTCGGTACATTCTTGTTAAGTCCACAGCAGCATAGGATCGAATTTTGAAGAAGTGTCTAACTATTTTTTTCTTTTAAATTACAGCACGTTGGAGAACATGTACTGGTACATTTATCATTCAAAATATTCTCCGTTACTAGATTTGCACTAGCCTATTTTGCATTATACAGTTTAATGCTAATAGCCCCTATAGAAGACCTCACAGTTTACAAATTAATAATTTCATAACTTCAGAATTTAGTTTCTTTAGATGACCCAATTTTAAAAAAAATTACGAATGTTTTAGAGTTTGAGTAAGCTTATAGTTTAAAACCTGTCTGCATATTGGCCTACCACAGATCTTGGTTTTGAATAATGCATTTGTTGTCCTACCGCCAACGTTAAACAAATTATTTCTGTCATATGACGTTAGTTTTGACAAAGATTGTAACTGCAGTGTTTGGATGTTGAACTCCTGTTACCGGACTTTGGGGCCAGAAGTGAATATTGAATGATGAATGTGACTTAATTCAGGGGTGTAGTAATGTCAGTGGGAGCTGGATGCAGGTTTAAGTCAGCAGTTGAAGTAGAAGGTGTAGCAGAGGAAGTGAAGGCACAATGAAGCTGAAGGGAATCTAAACAACCTGTATCTCGCAGTAGAGACATTACCGTACTACAATTAGGTGCAGAACAACCCACCATTATGTACTATAGCACTACTCTGTCCCTACACGCGGTGATTAAAGCTATACGTTCAATGTGACGAAGCCAGCGCTCGTAGGAGAAACTAGAGTTTCATCACATGGCCCATTGGGGATGAATGAACCAAAATGGCGGCTAAGCATACCCATCTTGCAGAGCCTTAATAATATCCAGTACGTCGTTCCTCGACCGTATATATACAGACCCGGTATAATTAACTTATCTGCAGCTAACTATTGCACCTGTAGAGAAGTCAAATGTCATCTAAGACAACCAAGACCAAGACCACTCAAACCACAAGACAGAAAATATATGGCGCGTACCTACCGAGAGACGGCAGACTTCATCTTCTAGAAAATAGATCTCAGAGAATTAGAGTAGGCGAAGCTTTATCTGACCCTGTAATAATTAAGAGGGGAATTCCTCAAGGCAGTGTTATTGTTTTCTTAAATATATAAATGATATGAGTAAAGGAGTGGAATCAGAGGTACATGGTAGTAAGGCTTTTGCGGATGATGTTATTCTGTATAGAGTAATAAATAAGTTACAAGATTATGAACAACTCCAGCGTGACCTCGATAAAGTATTGAGATGGATATCAGGCAATGGTATGTTGATAAATGGGGTTAAAAGTCAGGTTGTGAGTTTCACAAATAGGAAAAGTCCTCTCAGTTTTAATTACTGCGTTGATGGGGTGAAAGTTCCTTTTGGGGATCATTGTAAGTATGTAGGTGTTAATATAAGGACAGATCTCCATTAGAGTAATGACATAAATGGGATTGTAAATAAAGGATACAGATCTCTGCACATGGTTATGAGGTTGTTTAGAGGTTGTAGTAAGGATGTAAAGGAGAGGTCATGTAAGTCTCTGGTAAGACCCCAAATAGAGTATGATTACAGTGTATGGGACCCTCACCAGGATTACTAGATTCAAGAACTGGAAAAATCCAAAGAAAAGCAGCTCGATTTGTTCTGGATGATTTCCGACAAAAGAGTAGCGTTACAAAAGTGTTGCAAAGTTTGGGATGGGAAGAACTGAAAGAAAGAAGACGAGCTGCTCGACTAAGTGGTATGTTCCGAGCTGTCAGCGGAGAGATAGAGTGTAATGATATTAGTAGACTCATAAGTTTGTGTGACGTCTTTATAAGTAGGAAGGATCATAATGTGAAGATAAAGTTTGAATTCGAGAGGACAAATTGGGGGCAAATATTCATTTATAGGAAGGGGAGTTAGGGGTTAGAATAACTCACCAAGGGACATGTTCAATAAATTTCCAATTTCTCTGAAATCATTTAAGAAAAGGCTAGGAAAGCAACAGATGGGGAATCTGCCACCTGGGTGACTGCTCTAAATGTTGATCAGGTTTGATTGATTGATTGATTTATCTTCTTCCTCTTCTCCTTGAAAGGTGATGTTAGGCTCCCTTTGAGACGGCAGACGATTGGGAATCGGAAGCTAGTGCTGGGAGAGCAGGCAGTCCTCCGAGTAGTGATGTGCTCGAATGACGCCTGGTAGAGTTGGGTCGATTCGTGAACGAATCGCATTTGAACGACTCCAAATAGAGAATCGTGTGAATAGATTCTCGGTATGGATGATGAGTCGTTCAAATGAATAGTGCAATTTGGAGTCGTACGGGTACGAATGAATCGTCGTTCAAATGATTTGTTGTGAATCGTCGGATTTAGAGTCGTCCGTGGTTGTAGCCAACTCGGCAGCGACCATTACCGATCCGTCCCGAAGTCTGCGAGTGAGAGATGAGGGTAATGGTGAGGACAGAACTCGCCTTCACGCTGTTTTAAGAAAGGTATTTCCGACCTACAGTACAGGTCACCTACAGTATCTATGACAGAGTTGAAACAAAATTTTACATTTTCGACTTTCGTGGCCGGCGGTAATGCTGTCAATCAAAGTTGAATTCTGGATTGTTGGACAGTGACTATTTCATAGTCGACTATTCGTCATCGTTCCAGATGACTCATCACCAGCAAGGGCGAATGCTGGTCATGAAAGTCAGGTTTGCTCTTCCATTCGTGAAAGATGGTGGGGTGGGACATGCATAGTTTAGAATGAATAAAATTTATAAACCCAATAATCGCTAAATCACATGAACGTTTTAAACATCGGTTACATGAAGATGCATTCAAATTGGTTACGTCACACCTTCAAGAATGGCCTAAAGAATAACAATCAGACACATTTTATAATTCTTAACAAATCATGACAAGCCAGTGATTCTATAATTCAAACAAGTAAACGTCAAACAAGGTACACAGAAAAATTGCAACTACTTATTAGATCTTCCTACTTGAAAACAAACTACTTTGCGGCTTCTCTTTACAAAACCATCAATAACTTTATCATAGAAGGAGGACTGTAATCTAACTTTTGCAAGCAATCCTTTTTCAATCGTCAACATGGCTAATGATGATAGCCTCTCCTGACCTTGAATCGATCTGCAATATGTATTAATGCGTCTCAGTGTTGAAAAAGTACGTTCTGCAGAGGATGTAGTAGCAGGAATTGTTGCTACAAGTTTGATGAGCTTGAAAATTTCTGGCATACCCATGTATATGCATAATCTGCATTACGTCTGAAACACTCTTCTCCTTAAAATCAGAAGATGAATACATCACACTTAATTCGGTTTTTAAACGAACAAAGTCGAAAAATAACCCATAGATTTTTGCTAGGGCAGTAACATCACTGTCTGGAAACCTATTTCTGTGCTTCTCACACAAATCACAATCCAACAGCGAGAAGAACACAAATTTCTTTATGCATTTAAAACGCTCTCCCTTTTGGACAAGTACATTGTCAATTATTTCATTGAATAGACGTTTGTATTTTGATTTTTCTGGTTCATCACTAATTCTTCGATTTCTAGAGCACGGCTATCCTACTTAAACATCAATTTCAGTATCAACATGTCCATACAAACCATTAAAATCTTCATCTCTCATAGACTGGCTATTTAAAATGAGCTCCTCAACCTTCTTGCCACGGTACTGAATATCCAGACTTTTGATTGTAAAATACTGAACACAGTATCGGAGAATGAAAAATCTTGGAGAACACTACCAGCAGAAATCTAGTGTTGAACTTAAGTAAGAAGAACAAAAATCCCTGTGCTACAGTGCAGTAGTCTGAAGTAACCTGTACATGTTGACATAATTTCACCAGCGTATCATAATATTCCTTCACAGTATTAATAAGACGTGATGCAAAATTCAATCTCGTTGGTGCTACTGTTGGCAACTTTTTCTGAACAAAATCTCGAAGAGCAGCTGTTCTCTATGTAGACTTCGAAAAAAAAACAGCAAGTCCTGACATTGTTTGGAAGAAAATTGTACATTATTTGATTTTTGAAGCAGACTGCTGTAGTATTAAATTCAGTAGGTGGCTATAACAATACACAAATGTCGCATATGTATACTGGTCTAGAAGTAGTGTATTAAGCCCATTCACATGACCGGCTAAGACAGCAGCACGATCATATGTTGAGCCACAATCGTTTCCTCACAACTGAACTCTTTTAAAATAGCACGAATATGATTTAAGATGGCTCCAGCAGTGCGATCTTTACTAAAGTCAGCAAAACCAAGAAACCGCTCTTGAGTTTCACCACTTTCAACTACAAAATGGAGTAAAGTAGAGAGTTGTGACTTATTAATAATATCGGACGTTTCGTCCAACATTATTGCCACAAAAGTTGCTTGTTTAAGCTCCTCCTTTATTCTTCTCAAATTACTGAATTTATTTCTGCTATTAAATCATTTTGGATTGCAGACGACGTCGCTCTAGAAATGGTGGAGTCTTTCAGATGAGCTGCCAGAAGAGGATCATATTCACTTAATATCTGTAGAAGTTCGACTTAATTCCCCCAATTCATAAGTTCTATTTTTGGGCTTATGCCGTGTAAATAATTATAAACACACTCAACGTTTCAAAAGGAACCTTGCCTTTCTTCATCAGGAGACAAAAGAGAAGAGAAACGACGTATTGATGGTTGCTAGGAGAAAGCAACAAGGAAGCTTCAAATGGTGCCCAAAGATGTAAAAGGGACGCCATTTTAGCCCAATGCTAGAGACAATGAATAGTAGCAGCAAAGCATTACTCTCTAATGGTTCTGATTATAGGTAGCCATGATTCACTGAGGTTGTAACGTGTATCGCGGTTGAAATTATCTGGATGTTTACGTATTTCAACCGCCTCCCTGATAATTCTTGGGCGATATTGCTTTATACGGGCAAGAACATCCACTTCTTGGAACAAGACATCATGACCAGGTGTTAGGGCATGGTCAGCAATAGCTGATTTATCAGGTTGGTTGAGTTCCCTGTACTTGTGGCAAGGTTTATATTGGGCAGACTTCGAGAACGGTGTGTACTCGCATCAAAGAACATACCAGATGTATCAGACTCAACCAACCTGATAAATCAGCTGTTGCTGACCATGCCCTAACACCTGGTCATGATGTCTTGTTCCAAGAAGTGGATGTTCTTGCCCGTATAAAGCAATATCGCCCAAGAATTATCAGGGAGGCGGTTGAAATACGTAAACATCCAGATAATTTCAACCGCGATACAGGTTACAACCTCAGTGAATCATGGCTACCTATAATCAGAACCATTAGAGAGTAATGCTTTGCTGCTACTATTCATTGTCTCTAGCATTGGGCTAAAATGGCGTCCCCTTTACATCTTTGGGCACCATTTGAAGCTTCCTTGTTGCTTTCTCCTAGCAACCATCAATACGTCGTTTCTCTTCTCTTTTGTCTCCTGATGAAGAAAGGCAAGGTTCCTTTTGAAACGTTGAGTGTGTTTATAATTATTTACACGGCATAAGCCCAAAAATAGAACTTATGAATAGTTACACGGGCCGTGAAAGTCTAAATGATAATATTAATTCCCCCTGTTTACGGAAGTTGCAGACTCGTCCTATCCGCGGAATGGTAGTGTCTATTTTGCTAAAAAAAACACACACTGTACCGATCAGTCGTTTAAGTATGTCACGATTTTTCTTTACCTTTTCATTATGAAGTTGGTCACTGATGCGTTTCTGTTGATCCAGCAGGTGGTCCTTGTACGCCAAAAACCTATTCAACTACAAGAAACACTTCATATGGTTTGCAGATTTCTCATGTCTTGTAATGGACAGTGTCAAGGTGTTCAAATTGTCAAAGCCACTTTTACACCATACACCGTTATCAGCAGAAAATAGTAAACACGGCCAGCAAAAGAGTCTATTCAGTTTCTTGGACCCTGCCAGCCAGTGCGTATTATTATATTGAGATACAGAGAACGAACGTACATATTCTCCATTTTTCTCCCTGTGCTGTGTCTTTAAATCTGGCAGCGCCGGACAGGGCCTGCCATTCTTAATAATGTCTGTTTTCTCTTGGATAGTCCTCCGAGAAAATGGATTTGATAACAAGCTGTCAATAATGCACGGTTCGGAACCCATTGCAGCACGTCAAACATTCAGAATAGATGAACAGGAACTTACAGTACATTACTCACTGACACAACAGACTAGATCTGTAGCTCTCAGACCAGAGTGACAGCGTGCAGCCGGCCTTGGAGAGAAGACACCTGCGCGCTCATATATTTCTTGCTGGAGCTCCTAAGACACAAGCAAGCCTCGCTGGACTCGCCAAGATCTATGCAACATGCGATTTGTATAACACAGATCTATTACAGATACGGTACAAACTGCGCTTGCGGAGATATCGCCCCTGATCAGCAGCATTAGTTATTAAGATAGTAATAAGTTCGATTTACAAATATTAAGTACGGCAACAAAGTACTGCATTAGAAAAGGAAGAAAATATTAATGTAACTGCGTAATAGTGCTTTACTGGGATGGCTGAATCGCCTATTAAAGGGTACAGCAGAAAACAAGCAGAAGAGGATAACAGTAACAATGAAATGTCGTATGGCTTTTACTGCCGGGATATCCCAAGACGGGTTCGGCTCGCCAGATGCAGGTCTTTCTATTTGACACCCGTAGGTGACCTGCGCGTCGTGATGTATGAAAACAATGACGAGTACTCGTATCTCATGTTGGAGGATTTAGTGGACACATGATGCCTATATGCTTGGAATTTCACTTGAGGTTGAGGAACACCAAGGCGTCAGCACGCTCACACGCTGCAGCCTTGGATGTCTGTTTCTGGCCGCCACCTGAAAGGACCCGCCTCCTTTGCTTGGCTCTAAGTCGCACCGACACAGACAGGTCTTATGGCGACTATGGGATAGAAAAGACCTGGGAGTGGGAAAGAAGTGGCCGTGGTCTTAATTAAAGTACGGCCCCAGGATTTGCCTGGTGTGAAAATGGGAAACCATGGAAAACCATCTTCAAGGCTGCCGACAGTTGGGTTCGAACCCACTATGTCCCGAATGCAAGCTCACAACTGCGCGACCCTAACCGCACGGCCAACTCACCCGGTCTGAAATGGTTCATCAATATACTTATCATATTCTACTATCGAGGCTGCCAGCGGCGTAACGGGGTTTGTACAATGCTTAACAATGGAGTCGAACTCTCCCCAGAATTAATCTTCGTCCGCGTCCCCTACATGTTGTTGCTCCTCTGATTCCCTTGGTAAATCATCGCATGAAATTCTCACAGATGCAGGTTTCTGGACAAGCGATTGTTTCACCTTATTGTACGCTGCAGTAGACAGGAAAGCTTACTTCTTTAATCTGGGATCGAGCAAGGTGGCTTCAGCTAAAATTGTCATTAATATAAGCAAGTAATTCAAACTGAAGAATACCGGGGACACATGCCCTTATGCTTGACGACTATGACATCGTACGTGTATTGTATCTCTAACCTCTACATCATCCGTTCGCGAAGGCTCAGTGGAAGCTTATTTAGATGTCGAGCCTGGTAAACAGATATGGTGGGCGTAATAATAAAACTCGTACAAGTCAGGATATAAATGAAGCACTGGTGAGTGTGCTGGTGACGGGAGAGAATGACATGCTGGGGTTTGGTCGATCTGTACAGTATGATTGTCGACCGTCTCGTCATTAAACCGAATGATACGGGCAACACTGAAAAAGAGGGGAGGAAGGAGGGAGAGAAAGAGAGAGAGAGAGGTGGAATCCGACTTGAAATAAGTTCTGCTTTATCAGATTATAATTAGGTAATTTTTTTAATTTGCTTGAATATTGGCTTTTCAAAACGAGTTTTCCATTTGTTTTAGGTCGCACCAACGCAGATACGTCTTATGGCGACGATGAGATAAGAAAGATCTAGGAGTATAAAGGAAGCGGCCGTGACCTTAATGTTCAGCCCCAGCATTTACTGGAGTGAAAATGGTAAACCACGGAAGAACATCTTCAGTGGTTCGAATCCACTAGCTCCCGGATGCAAGCTCACAGCTGCCTTATATGTGCTGCTATGAATGGCTTAATACGTATGTACCTTTTGGACATAATCTCAAATAACTCACCTTCCGTAATTTATTCATTTTCTGAGGTATCAAATATTCAGATGTGATAAGTTATTCACTTGTTGATCTCTCGCGGACAGTGAATATAATTTGGTTCGTAATCCATATCAGCATAGCATTTCATCTGCACGTTGACATTAGTGGCATCCGGCAACAGTTTGTCTGCAGTCAGGCGAGGTAATGACAGTTCGACTGGTAGACAACCACACATCAACACGTGGCCCTTACCGTGCGCTCGAAAGTATCCCTGTCATTCTCTAATCAACGTGGATACTGCGGGCGGATACATGATGTTGTATTTTTACATCATTTTCGATTCCCTCGATGACGGCATAAATACTGGAATATACTTTGATGATGCAACATTATGTGACGTGCCGATGGTTTCCATCCCCTCCCTCAGTTTTAGGCCTGTTTACTATCCGTGAGCTCACGAAATTTCAAAATACGTTACTTACTCATTTATAATTATTTTGTATATCCCACTCATTTATAATTTTTGGTAAAATCCAGTATTACAAATTACGTTGCTTGACAAAATTTAATAAATTAATTTCAGTTAGAGATTCAGTATACTTTACTGTTGCTGGTGACTGGTTAATAAACCTTTCATGCATCTATGGGTCTTTGGAATCGTTCTCCGTCCGGCTCGAACAAGTCGCGAAAAAACCGGAAAGGAAACGTGAACGAATCGTAAGAATCGATTCGTAATGTAAGAATGAATCGTTAGAATCAATTCCTGAAAAAGAATCGTATTGACCAACTCTAACGCTTCGAATCGCGAGAATCGGTTCCTACGACTCCGAGGTCGCACTCAATGTCACATGCGAGTAATCGCTTCCCGATGACGTCACCAGAGTGTGCTGGGCGTACACACTAGAGTGAGTCTTCCGTATATAAGTGGGGCAAATTGGAACGTGCAATATTTACTATTTCCTTTGTATGTAGTGAAATGTCTTATAGTTGTCATGAACGAATTATGCCACCTAATAATGAAATAACAATTTATCCTGGTTGTCTGACACTGGTTGTAGCAATCGACATTGTTATTTATGCTTATACTGTATTTTTCTCATGTGGTTTTCGAATATCGCTAGTGTAAACGTATAAAGTCTGTCGAATTAAGTCGCATTTTTAATAAGTACACAACTTGTTTCATAGCACACCTGTCTTCCGTTACATTTAATCTGCAATGAACATTTTGTGCTACCGTCCGACTCATTGGCCGAATGGTCAGCGTTGAGGCATTCGGTTCCGAGGGTACTGGGTCCCATTCCCGGCCGCGTGGGTTATTTTAATCACCTCTGATTAGTTCTTTTGGCCCGGGGACTGGGTGTTTTTGTTTGTCATAACATTTTCCTCTTCATATTGAGACAACACACTGCACTACCAACCACCACAGGATCACGCTATGGTGATTACATCCCTTCACATAGGGTTGGAGTCAGGAAGGACATCCGGTTGTAAAACAGATCCAAATGAACATGTGCGATACAGTTCGCACCCGCGACACCACAGGTGTGAGAAAAGTGGTAGAAAAAGAAGGAGAACATTTTACACTACTGCTAAATATTATTATGCGAAACTGTCAGAATTTCTATTTTTTTCATCAACTGAGCTCGATAGCTGCTGTCGCTTAAGTGCGGCCAGTATCCAGTATTCGGGAGATAGTAGGTTCGAACCCCACTATCGGCAGCCCTGAAAATGGTTTTCCGTGGTTTCCCATTTTCACACCAGGCAAATGCTGGGGCTGTACCTTAATTAAGGCCATGGCCGCTTCCTTCCCATTCCTAACCATTTCTAGTCCCATCATTGCCATAAGACCTATCTGTGTCGGTGCGACGTAAAGCAACTAGCAAAAAAAACTTTTTTTTCATCATGCTTAACATTATTTTAAGGTTAAGTTTTAATATTCCACCTTTACAATACCATAAGTTTATTGTTTGTTTATTTAAACAACATTATTAAATGATACGGGACATGTTTCGTCTACCTTGTAGACATCATCAGCCGAAAGATATTCAGCTTTTGCCGACGCACCTGATTGCTGCATATCAACGGCACACTCAAGAAGAATTTAAGTTTTTTTTTTTTTTCATCAACAAGGTTTGAATGTTTGTACTTGGAACAATCTGGAACATCCTCGCTATTTTGATTGACGTGTTCGACAACCGATTTACTTTATTGTGTTTGTTCTGTCCTTGTCCTTTTTTAAAGCTTTTTCTTGAATATCTTACGGCTGATGATGTCTACAAGTTAGACGAAACATGTCCCGTATTATTTAATAATGTTGTTTAAATAAATACCGGTAAACAATAAACTTATGGTATTGTAAAGGTGGAATATTAAAACTTAACCTTAAATTATACGTACGACAATACGGACTTTACGATGAAATTTATTTTATGTAATGCTTAACATTAGTTAAGGTTGTCCCTTTAGTACAATTACATTTTTTGAAATAGTACTTTTATATTATGTCATAATCCGCGTACAAGTTTTTATTTGTTTACAATCATTACAATTTGATTAGTTTCAAACAAAGAACCATATTTTCTGTTCAAATTACAGTCGCATTAGAATATATAACTCCAGGACACTACTGTAGAGTGAAAGCAGGCACGGCTTGTAAAGTGACCTGGTTTTAAACCAAAACGAACTCACATTACAGAACACATTCGTGCTGCACGGGTTTATGTATCTGCATCATAGATGGTGCTACTTGTTCCTCGGAATTGATTCCGGAATCGGGTACCCGATTCCCCAGGCACATGGAATCGACTCTTCGTGATTCCGGTCGCAACCCATTACTATCTCCGAGTGATTGAATTGGTTGTAGGAAGTGAAGCGCTCCACCGGTATTCTCCGGTACTACTGCGGAGGAAACGGAGCGAACATGCTCTGCTCATTCAGACAAAACACTCCTCCCTGTCAGTTGCTGCGTGTGACGGGTGAACTTTCCGGCACTGTGTAGCTAATGCCAACAAAACCATCAGTTGTTTGGAACTCTTCGATGGAGTGGGCGATCAGAAGAAATCTGCCAAGTGAAAATTATGTGCTCGTAGTTCTTCAACGGGAGGCATATATAATTTATTTGAACATTTAAAGAGGAGACATAAGCCAGCACCTCGTAGAGAACAAGGCCTGGCAATACGATTCGTGACGTCACGCGCGTGGGCGCAGCGCGACTGGGTAGTAGATGAAGCTAATTCCTTACGAGTGTGAATAGGTTACAATGCCGGAAGAGGAAATTCATAACTGAATATGCAATTGCTCAAACAAGAATGTTTACTATTAAAGGAAATGATTGATTGATTGATTGATTGATTGATTGATTGATTGATTGATTGATTGATTGATTGATTGATTGATTGATTGATTGATTGATTGATTGATTGATTGATTGATTGATTTCAGAGTTTACACATTCCTTTTCAATGGAATTCATAGAGGTTCATCAACTCTTTAATTAATAATAGTAATGTACTCTAAAAATGAGAAAGCCTCCGCCCCTCAGCTGACCTTAACGCAACAATGAAGATTTGGGATAGGCTCTTCCTTGATTAAAATGAGTTAAACACAATGTTCCTTTTCAATGCAGTTCCAGTCTTGTTTTACAGATATTAAAATTAATTTTTCTTTAAATTCCTGGAAGTTCTTGACAGAAACAGTACTGACATGATCTTGATGGGTCTCTAAATTTTTGAGCAAGAGCCTTGACCAAACTTTCATTGTCTACTCGAAAACGCCTATAATCTGGAGCTTCTCAGTGGGCAGATGTGGTGTTAGACAAGTACTCTGGGCAGTTTGGAAACTGAGATGGAACAGCTCCTAAGACGTTTAGACCAAATTAGAATGCACTCACCTAGATATAAATGCACTGATCTATTAATTTAAGGTACCGCTTACTTCACAGGACTATGTCATGTCTTAGATATATCCGCTTGATTTTAATATAAAATGAATAGCACACACGGATACAGAGAAAATCACTGAGTGAATGTAATTTACAATAATTATATAGAACCTAACATATCTTCCATGAACGCAATAATATTGCTGTCTAGCCTGAATTTAAAATATTAACCCACACTAAGAGGTATATTCCCTCATGTGATATAATAATTAGAACTGGCTCACTTGCAGTTAAGGCTCCAGCAGAGTAAGAATACTTGAAAGCCAATAGCTCACATGCCTTCATAATGTATAACTTTTGCCAGGATACCACTATACCGACAACAGAAATCTTATAAATTAATGTCAATACTCAGCACATCCCAAACTAAATGTCATAACTGGTAAATTGAATACAGCAAATGCTTAAATCAGTAAAGTGTAAATCACCCCGAAAAAATCGACTGTTTCATTTATAAATATCTAATATATTAGAGACCTATCCATAAACCCTTCACAAGCCTTGGATTAGATAAAGGTGCAGTCAATAATTTCCCATTTCTCTCATCACACATGCTGGTCGTCCATCCAACCTCACGAGTTTTAAAATGAAGCTCGCACATCTACAACACAGGGCTCCACCTGAAGGACCATTCCACAACTTATGTCATTGAATCATTGATCTCTATACATGGATGGCTGGTAGCTTGGGTAGCAGTAAGCCGAGTAGAAGATGACTGGCGTAGTAAGATGGCAGCGAGCGCTCTGTGCAGTAGACCACGAGGAGCGCGCTTGCTTTGTTTGTGCTTAGTTCCTTCGAGCATACAGACAGACATGTTTCTACCGGCCAAGCCAGGCAGCAACATCAAGCTCTGAGCACAAAACAAGGCGGTCTTCCATAAGAAGAGCATTACGGAGTGTTTTTAAATCCCGATTTAAGCGTGCTCCTCGTGATTCATTGATTTAAACCATTCAAGATGGTGACAAATGCTATTACCACGGAATATTTCCTTTCCTTTTTGTGTGAAAAGTGTTAAGTATCACTATATGTGTGTAACATTTGGATGTGTTTACATATCAGTGATTAGGCCTTACGTGGTTAACACTGTAATTACCACTTTTCTCTACACTAAAACGACGCACTATGAACTCTATGCTATAAGCCACACATTCACAAAGGAATTAAGATGAAACACATCACTAGTTTAGATACTTCACTCGCTGAATTGATACCACATGTTACTTCTGCATGTTAGAAACAAGGGAGCCATGCTTGTACTGCTACAGTCCGCCTCTGTTGTGTAGTGGTTAGTGTGATTAGCTGCCACCCCAGGAGGCCCGAGTTCGATTCCCAGCTCTGCCACGAAATTTGAAAAGTGGTACGAGGGCTGGAACGGGGTCCACTCAGCCTCGGGAGGTCAACTGAGTAGAGGTGGGTTCGATTCCCACCTCAGCCATCCTCGAAGTGGTTTTCCGTGGTTTCCCACTTCTCCTCCGGGGAGGTACCTAACTTAAGGCGACAGCTGCTTTCTTCCCCCTTCCAATCATCCCATCACCCTCCACCGTCCCCCACACTCATTTTATTGCTATCCCGGAGATTTACTGACCCCGGAATGACGTGTCAGTGTTCCCAATGTCCCCATGCTTTGAGTGAACACGTCCCTATATTTTTAATTATTCCAATGCACCATTAATTGCGATTTGAAATTGATTATGTTATTATTGCTTCCCCATAAGGAGAGCTCTAGGATGGGTACACCAACATGGCGGACGGCGCACTCAACTTGGCGTACTTTCTCCTGCAGCGGAGAGCTGCCATCAGCGATCCATGTATAGAGATCAGTGCATTGAATGTATGAAATCAGATATAACACACTAATAAATAAGACTTACCTTTGCATTTTTGGAAGGAACGAAATCATCTCGGCGAATGGCTCTTAACCACTTAGCACTCTCCGAGTCGTCAGTTGAAAACGAGGAAACAACTCACTTTAGGGCCAGTGCGATAATTGCCCTTACAATCTGGAACACTGGATTTCTGAGGCACCGTTATTCATAATTTGAAAAACAGTGATCGCAATTCACAGCAACACACCATTAAAAGTAACAACAGTTCTAACTCCACGTGGCGGCCATGCCGGCACTTTAAACACAATTTATTAATATTAACAATTTATAAGTACTAAAACCTTTAACTGAACTTACACGAATAGGAATATTAAGCTAGTGTTAACACACAAGACTCGATTAAGATTAATACAATAGATGAAAAACACTCATAACTGGGAAGCGCGTCCTAACAGCGGCACCAAACTGAGATACTGGCATGGGCCCACACGCACATACGTCATCAGTTACCCTCAATCGTGTTGCCAGGCCTTGTTCTCTAGGAGGTGCTCTATAAGCAGTGTTTGGAACCAAAGTAGTGAGGTGTACGCTCCAGGGAGTGAAGAGCATAAGCGCTTGAATCCGAGTTTGGCTCTGTTTGTTATATGCAACCACTCGACACTCTCCGGGATGAAGGCTTCAGGAAGTTTGTTATCGATTTAAATCCGAGGTATGAACTATCACGTCGCCGAACTCTGCCTGAGATAGATGGAAAATGAACTCATGTTACAATTAATTGCCAGCGATTTCTGTGATCGAAACCTAGGTTATATTTATTTTTTCATAGGGAACTCTAGGCTAAATACATGACGAAGTACGCAATAAGCTGAACATCCAACTGGTAGCAGCAAAACTGGTCGCTTTAACAACTGACTGTTTGACATCCAATAGACAAGACCGTACATAACTGTGACTGCCCATTTTATATGAAAGGCGATGTCCGCATGTCTGGCAACCGAAATTGTGGAAGGAAGTTATACCGCGGAGCATATCGCTAGCCGCTTGTCAGACATCATCAGTTCTTGGCAGTTGTCTGGTAAAGTTCCATCAATTACTAAAGATAACGCTGCAAATATGGTAGCTGCGGTACGAAAGTTAAATATCCGCCATGTTCCCTGTGTAGCGCACACACTTAATTTGGCCACAAGTGATGTGGTAAAGAGCACGTTCCCTTTTCGTACGCTTCTGGATACTTGCACAGATATTGCCAGGCATTTCAAGCAAGTATGTCACAACAAATATGAAAGTAAGGTTAGTGTTGTAAGTTTTAAAATGTTAACCTCAAGGTATTGCCGAACTCTGGCTTATAATAATACATTAGCTCCGGGCCTGCTGCTAGTGTTTGTTTCCTAATTTGTCTTCTAGGCAAAGTACTCTTGCAAACCATAAATTACAACTTCAACAGTTAGAGTCCGGTAAGCCGCCACTCCGGCTTATTCAGTACTGTTCGACCGATGGAACAACCAGCTTGCCATGATGCGCCGTCTCCGCGAGGTAAAGGACCAACTCATAGTGGCTCAGTCAGAACTTGTGAATGCGCCGCAAGCACTAACATGTGAGAATTACAAATACAGAGTACTGTATTGAAAACCTTGTATTTTTGTAACATTTGAATATAATGTATCACCTCAACTTTTTCCAGCTGACGAATGGTTGACCTTAAAGGAGTGCCTAGCAATTCTAGACCAATTCGAAACGGTGACTACCATGTTATCCGGAGAACTTTGTACCACGTTTACTCACGTGATCCCTTTGGTGCAACGGTTGTTTATCTCTCTTTCTACGAAAGTAAAAAAAACCAGCAACTACTGTGGGACGAATGGTCCTAGAAGCAAGTCTGGAAGCCGTAACAAAGCGATTTTTTCCATATGAAACTCGTTCTGCGACAAGAACGGCAACTTTTCTTGATCGTAGGTACAAAAAGGATGGATATCGAATTCCATATCACGCAGAAAAAGCACGAAAACAGATTAGTGTTACAATTTTTTATGCAACAAAAGCACGATGTGTTCACTCTCTATAGAGACTATCCCTTTCACAAAACCAAGCATGTAACAATTTTCAGGTTGAAGTCGAACTAAGGACCACGATCCAAAGGCGTGACAGGTTACAAGCAGCAGCAGAAAATTCTACATCGTTGAAAGAAAAGCCTGCTGAAGGAAGAAACGAAGGCAGACGTAAACTATTAGCGTTTTGGGATGCAATGCTGGCCCAGAAGCGACGTGTTACGACGCCTACGTCGAATACCACCATACTACTACGGCAGTACGTGGAATTAGAGCCAGTGCATAGGTTGACTGACCCTGTCAAGTACTGGGCTCAAATGGCGAACCAATCTGATCCACTTGATGAAATAGCTGGATACTACCTTTGTATTCAGCTACCTCTGTCCAAGCGGAGATAATGTTTTCTGCTGCCGGACAAATAAGCACAGCAAGAAGAAATGCTTTATAGCCAGAAGGAGGAAACACTTTGTTTTCTTACATGGAAACTCCAAATAATTCTTCAAGTAACGTATGTAAACTTTGTTTCTTCTTGACTGAAACGTTATTTATTTAGTTCTTTATTTATTTATTTATTTATTTATTTATTTATTTATTTATTTATTTGTTGTATGGCTGTGGCTCCGAAATGATTGGCTGTATTTAATATGAGGCTGCCTTTTTATAACATACTTCGCTTTAATACACCAAAAAATTATGAATTAGTGTTACATTAAATTATGTATCGGTATTATATAATATACGGTAGGTTCTTCATTCAAAACAACACTACTACAACTGTTGCTTAAAAACTGCACCACACGTAACAATCCAACGGCTTGGTGCGTTGTCGCTCTACTTAAAGTAGGTGATACTAAAACAAACTACTCCGCTCCTTTCCTTGCATAACGCTTTTAGCGGAGGAAGCAGAGACAACAGGGGCAATCGGAGACACCGATTCATGTTGCGCGAGCAACTTCTCCGCTCCTACTGCTCCTTTCCCAGCACTATATGAAGCGTACACCACCAATTACCACTATGCTCATAGGCAATCTAGAATACAATTTGGCCGTTGCGCTTCTTGTGTTTGCAGTTTCGATATGTCGATTATCAATCAATTAATCAATCAATCAATCACTACTGATCTGCAGTTAGGACAGTAGTCTAGGTGGCAGATTGCCTACCGTTGTTTACCTGGCATTTTCCTAAATGATTGCAGAGAAATTGAAAACTTATTGAACAACTCACTTGATAAGTTACTCCAATTACATGTTACAAATTTCATGTTTGGTCCGTATTGAAATGTGCAAATACAATTGTACTGAATAGGTTGATCCTAATAAATTTTAGTAATATTTTAAAACTTAAGTTATTCCAATCCCTAACTCCGTTTGCTATAAACAAATATTTTCGCCAATTTGTCCTCTTGAATTCTAACTTTATCTCTCCTACTTTTAAAGACGTCACTCAAAGTTATATATTAGTGTCATTCCATGCCATCCCTCCACTGACACTTCGGAACATTCCACATAATCAAGTTTTCCCTGCCCAGACTTTGTAACTTTGCATGTTATGATTGATATTATGATTTTGCCATTGTTGCACTCAGGGCCCGTACTTATAGACATGATATAGACTTTTGCGCACGGCACAACCCCAAAAGTCAATATTATAACTGATGGTTTTGAAAGACTCATTTCTTTGAAGAAACTTATCTTCCTTTCATCTGATACCAGACTTACAAACCATACGTGGCGGTGTCACATAGTTGCGTATCGGAAGACTGTGTATTACATTTATGTGGCACTTCTCAATTCGTGTCGATTGCTGCGCCAAGTGATACGATGGCATCACCTTTCACTTGAGGAATGCAGTAGTGGTAGGGCAATGTATGTTATAAGGCACTGGTGTCAGCTGAGTCAACACCCGTGGTCAATGACTCCAGCTAAGGTCATTGATCCTATGACGTCGTGATGTCACCAGCTCGTGGGCTTGTTTTTAAACAAAAGCACGTGCTTTTGACAGCTGTTACCTTGAAAGAAACTAACCCAACTTTTTGGGACAAGAGAGCGTCACTAACCTCACTGCTGCCATCTTCACAGGTCCCAACATTACTTTTCTGTGAACAGGTCAAGTGGCTATCCTCACTGCAGCCATCTTGACAGGTGTTTGGCGCGGAATTTTAAACGTGGCTAATCTCACTCCTGGTAACATAACCACATGGGCGCGGAATTTGAACAGCTGTCACCTTGACGGAACCTAAGCTCACTTTCCTGCATAAGGGAACGTCGCTGAACTCACTGCTGCTACCTTGACAGACTCAAACCATACCGCTGCCATCTTAACAACATGGGGAGTGGAATTTCAACAACTGTCAAGATGACAGCTGCCAGCTTGACAGGTCCTAACCACATGCACTAGTTGGTGCGGATTTTGAACAGGTGCCCTTCGCGACGTCCCCTTCCCCGACACTGCCTTAGAGGGGGCCTAACCTCAGAGGATTATAGTTTTAAAGCTAGCCGCCCTTCTCGACAAGCACCCTTCCCGACACTATCTTGGAGAGGGCCTAAGAGGTCAGCTCAATGCATTATGTCTCCATCCGACAGTTACGAACAAGTCTAAACATGTATAACCTTGACGACGTGAACTTATGCTTAAGGCTTTACGTCCCCCCATCCGACAGACTGTCTGCGACGGGACTGACCACCTGCGATACTAAGATTATTCTGCTTTTAACATGCAGCGATGACGTCGACATGATTATGCATGTTTAGACTTGTCCGTTATCAAGGTCACTCTCTAAAAAATCAAGGCTTTACATGTAGTATGAGTGTGAATTTTTCTTTATTCTCTGAGATACTGTGATACAGAGTAGAGCAATTTATTCCATCATGACAAGAACATTAATATTTGATGTACAAGGCTTCAAAGTAATCGGCGACTAATTTGTGTTTAAAGAGGTGGCTGCGTTAGACTTCACTGTGTTGTGTGCGCCAATATTACGTCTGCAGTGGGAAGAAAAAGAATACCTTATCGCTTTCTTTCTTTCTTTGATCATGAACGCTTACTTTTCAAGAGCAGATCTTGTTCTTTTTTAAGGGTTGTGAAAAGAAGGAATGGTTGCGTGAGTATCTACGATCAGCGTGTGAAATTATAGAGATGCATGAATCAGGATGTCCATCATTTAAAACTCTTTAAAAGAAGCATAGTGGACGAACAATTAAACAGTCTTTGCGGCATGTGGGCATGCTCTTTGATTGGTTGTGTTGCAGTGCATAAAGGGATGTGAACAACATATGTATATTGCAGTGTGAAAGAAACATTTGTAAAGACATCATGTCATTTCTATCCGATACTAAGTGTAACGCAGTTGAAAGGGCAATGCATGCAAAAAGAATACAAATACTTTTAATAAAGAAGAGTCGAATGCATTAACAAAGGCATTTTTGGTTAATACAGCTGCGAATGCTGTAAAGAAGTTCTGGGATAAGGTGTCCCGTGAGTGGACTCAATTCACTGCTTTATCAGAGCTTCAAACGTATAGTTTACATCATAAACAAGTGAGTTTTGAGCCACACGCTGCACGCACAAAATCCTGCTCACCGTGCATAATATAACAACATTAGCTAAGAACTGAGGCTCGGATCGCGAATTGGAAGGGCTACAATCCTGGAGCTGGAGATGAGCCTCTCGGCAGAAAAATACCAAGAGACGAATTTTTAATTAAAATATCAAGAAATTCAACAAATAACGAGGAAACATTTAGTGAATTAATAAAATGAAGAAATGGAGAAAGTAAATGAATTTGAATATTGAGAAAGATAATCAATATGAAAATTATACATACGCAATTCTCCTATTACTGAGATGTAGCAAGTGTCACTATGACGGTATACCACCATTCGGAATCGATTTATATTACAATCAGTTGAACCTCTCAAAAGCGTGCGATTACATTCAGATTATCCCCACACAGACACAACGCAATACACAGTTCATTATGGTGGTCCGATTTCACAACAGTTAATAAATTCATTTATTCAACTTATCTCCACGCCCGTATATGACACCTCTCTTCTTTTATATCTCTTATTTGTACAAAAATGCGTCCCCCCCCCCAACAAATAAAACAATACTCCTACACATCATAGAGCAGACTAAAGGAAATAATTACTCGTTGAACTTGCAGAGTAGATTTACAAGGAGCATGTACACGAACTACAAGAAAGAAGAATGGTGAGGGCCATTTGCTGACATAAATTGCCCTGAGTCCTCACTATCTTGGAGGTATTTCAAATTCATGCCACTCACAATAGATTGGTTCATGAAGGAACTACAATATCCAGTACCTAACAACGCGATATGCAAAAAAATTGGCACAGGTTGCAGACGAGGGAAGACCCCAAATGTTTTACACACATACCTATCAGGCGCTAACGATGGGCCATCACGCCTGCTCGGATTTAGTTTCCCTGCTGAGAATTACACCTGGGACAAACATTGTGGAAGGCACCATTTAGATATTTATAACATTTTAAGGAAGACTTAGATCAACTATACTTGGAGACGTGACCTAATTTCCCAAAATTTCAACATTTCGCTACATCAGTCTTCTTATCAACAGTTAAATTGGAATTTGGACGTCATTAATAGTGCGACGAGTAGGAGAGACGAAGTTCACCTTCCAGGAGAAGGGGATGAAGAAGGAATCGCACCAAAGGAGACAGCTTTTGACGATGCATGATAAGTGACGTCGGGGAATGAACAATCAGAGGGCACGGGAGGGGGAGGTTGTCTCAAACTCGCGACCCAAACTAGTGATTTCTTTCACGCTCTCAACCTGTGATTGTTTTATGTAAAGTTCTTAATCGGCGGTCAGATTCCGACAAAACTGATCAAATACTTCCGATTCGGAGGCCTTGACACACAAACGGTCGAATAGCGTTAAAATTCCAGTGACATAGTCGTCAATGGATTCTCCTACTGCTTGAGTTCTTCTGAAAATATCCTGTTTCAAGCAGTCGTCCATATCGGACAAACCAAGCCTCTGTTTTATTTGCGTAGCAAGATCTTCCCAGGATTGGATATTCGCTTTTGCTTACTTGAACCATTTCATCGCCGGCCCTTCCAGCATTCCAGAGATGACCCTTACGAACAGATCAGGAGATAAGGAGCTACATTCGGCAATATCTTCAACCCGTTCTATTACCTATTACCTTCACACAAAAAATTCAGCTTCAATTTATGGAGAGTGTAAACAATCGGGTTAATACTAGGAATACGGTCACTAATTGGACTAGTAATTTGTGAATCGGAGTTCACGCGTTTTTCAACGAGGGCATTTTCACCACTGGCAATCGTATTCCTCGCTTCAGGATATCTAGTTCTCTCACTACCAGATAGGAACACGTGTTAATTTCATCTAATTCATGACCCATATTTTTTACATTGTTTGAGATATCTGCATTAAAATTTCACTCTCACTGCCCATATTCAAGCCATTATCTCTTTCCATAATTAGGACGGAATTTCAGCAACAACAGACACGCAAAGGATAAAGGATCTTCGTAAATAAGTAAGCATACCTAGAATTAGGTGACAACATCACACGTGGAGACAGGGGGTTACTCGGAAGTGATTTAACATGCCCAGAATACATTTCCATCCCCAGCTCAACCTATTCTCAATTTTATTCGAAGGAGATTACCCAGTCTAACCGCGTGACTGCTACCATTTGAGCCACAAAACCTGCTCAACGTGCCTAATATTAGCTAAAAACTGAGGCGGGGATCGAGACTGGGAGAGGCCAGATGTTATAAGACTTGAGCTGGAAATGAACCTCTCGGCAGAAGAATACCATGAGCCTAGCATTCAAAACAAAATACCAAGAAATTCAACAAATAACAAGAAAACATTTATTGAAATAATAAAATGAATAAATGGAGAAAATAAATGAATTTGAAAGTAGGGAAAGATAATCAATATGAAAATTGTATACACGTAAATCCCCTTTTACAGGGATGTATCAACTGTGTCACTGCGACGGTATACCATCATTCAGAATCGAATTATATTACAATCAGTTGAAGCGCTTATTATCCCCACATAAACACCAGTGGCGGCTGGTGCTCTTGACAACGTTTTATTCCTTATGTGCCTCCGATAGAGATTCTCTGTAATCTTTGTCTCAACTATTGGATGACATGGGTTGTGAATGGTTGTCTGTTGTAAGTAAAAATTATGTACCAGGAAAATTTTCTTCAAGTGTTCTTTCGGTTTCTATTGTCCTGAGCTATGCTTCTAAATTTTTTAAGGTAGGTTGTGGAGAAATTTTGCAGAGGTGATCATTTAGTAAAGTTTTTCGATTAGTTCCTTTTTTTTTTTTTGAAAATACATGTCGTCTTCTGAATTTTCATCTGGTTGTGGAATTGCACGCTCTAAATTCTATTATTCCGTCTGCTCGGGAATGGGACCATGTGGACTGGGTAATTATTCCAAAATTGAGAACCTTGATGTCTGTTTGTCCTCATTTGTAAATAGTTGTCGTGTGTGTTTGTCGCCTTGTAGAGGCAGGTATGTGTGTACTGAGACTTAGGACCTGAAGTGCTGAGAGGCATTCCTCTTTTGGGAGTACAGTATAGGCCTAGTCGTCTCATTATGGTGTGATGGATTCAAGGGTACTTGAGGTCATATATTGTCCTTTTTATTCTGGGTACTGCTTGATAAGGATCATCACACGCGTCCGTTTCATGAATGTCTTGTGAGTTGTCGTGTAGTATTGAGGTCTTGTCGTACCTTTTCGCCCTTTGGGTTTATGCTACTGAGAGTTAGGTCATCGCGCTTCTCTTTCGTGTGTGTGTCGGAGGACAGACAGTCTCGATCATTTCGATGTGTCTCGTTCTTGTATTCTATATCAGGGAGTTGGATTTTAGTATGCACATGGTAGTGATTTCATTGTGTCTTCAGATTCTGGTGTCATGGTAATGTGATTATTTTTAGCTCCTTTTCTTTCCTTGCTTGGTTTTATTGATGACACGTGGGGCGTAATGTGTGTTTTATCTATTCAAAATTTGAAGTATTAAGTACATGATTTGGTAAGTGAATAGTGATTTATCTCATTTCGTTGAACTTGGTGGAATTTAACTGTTTCCTTTTCTGTGCTCCTTTGAAGCTTGCAAATTTTCTTTCCTTCTATTAAATTTGATGTAAGATTGGGTAATTAAGAATGCACGTAGCAAGTAAAATCTAGGAAATGTTCATTGGATATAGTAGTGTTATGTTGCGATGTGCCCAATGAGGTAAGTTGTGTGTGGTCGTATGTGCTTCAGTCGATGAAGGTTTAGTTTTGGTAATTGTTATTATCTGGAGAATTTTCTCTTTTTGCTGAACCTCTCATCCTTGTGGTGCTTGGTGTGGAAGATGGAGATTGTGTGCTTGTATTGGGCAAATCGTAACTTAAAGGTTGAAACCTGCACAACATGTTTTCTTGAAAATTAGTTCTTTGGTATCCTTTTAAGTTGAGACTTTGTAATGTTATAAGTACTGCAAGTTGAAAGCAAATTTATGCATTTATATTTCCGTTAGCCTTCGTGGTTTTTTTCCTGTAAGAATGTTGTTCTAGGTGATTTCCTGGATTGTGGTTTTGTTCTTTTCATTTTTCATTTGTTTTCATTTCCTTTTTTTTTGTTTCTTTTATTTTAAACGTGCGAGCCTTTGGGAGGGCTTGACTGCCCCATTAAAAGACCGCAAGTTGTTATGTTGTTCACTAGTTGGGTGACAAATTTGTTACAAAAAAATATATAAAAAACCTCCCTTCGGTTTCCTCGTTAGTCTTCTGTTTTCTTCTGGATATGTTTCGGCTGCTTCGTTTGGTCATGTTTCATGGGCAGTGAGGTCCCCAGCTGTCTAAATGTAACCTGTTGTGGCTAATGGATGGCACCCTGTACCAGCTATTTGCTAAATTTTATGAGATATGGAATGGAATCACATTTTCTTTTGGTGATCGAGGTGATTTGGCATTGGGCCACTGTCCATGAGATGGCAATGAGGACATCGCTGAGCGCTCTAGCTCAGGCTTCAAGAACATTGAAGAGTGAAGAAATTAAATGTGGTGAATTCGTTGTCAAGAAAGGGTGACCCCCCCCCAACTGTGTTTTCTCGAGCTGTGCTCGAGTTTGTGGGCGGGAGTATGTATCCCGTAGTGAGTGACATGGTACATGAGCTGCAAGAAAATGTTTAAGTTTTTATTTTGGATGAATCGAACTAGTGGACGGTGATCTCAAGAGTGTTTTCTATACATCAAGCAATTGTAATTTTATTTTGTTTTCTCGGTGAAAATGTTTTGTGCATCTTGAGAAATTGCTTTTTTTTCTAGGTAAAGACTATCCGAAAATTATTTTGAAAGAAAATTATTTAGAAAAAACTCTTTGGACATTTGAAGGAAAATGTGTTGTTATGTTTTGTGTATCCCAAGAAAGTTATGTTATTTTTTTAAGGTCAAAAGATTATTGGATAAGACTGTTAAAGAACTTTTTAAAAATGCCTCAAGATATTTAAGATATTTATTTGATTGTTCAATTATTCCAGTGATAACTAGAGAACTTGAAGATTGTATAATTTGGTCTTGTTGATTTTATGTTTTAAAATTTTGGTCCAGTTTAAAAATGAACTCCCTATACTGACACGTGTAAGAAATTGATGGTTCAATTGTTGCGTCAGCAATTTCTTCAAGGCTCGTCGTTTGCTTGATGCCCATATAAGGTTAGGGTTTTTGTAATTGGTTGTAATTAGAAGTTTTGTAATTGGTTTAACATGGAGGTGTTTTCCGATTGGCGGTTTGATATCGAACGATTTCCGGTATGATGTGAGGTACGCGTGTGCTACCGTTTTCTTGTTGTCTTTCGTTTTCGATCTTCGAAGAGGTTGGACGCGCGGTGCGCGCGTTCCGGGCCTACGGGGTCAACCTACCCTAAGGCAAGCACGTTTAATTATTTTAAAATTTTGTAATATGTGATTTTGTTTTTCTTTCTAAATTTAACTTTCATGTGTTTCGGCCTTTCTTATTAAATTTCGCGAAATGTGAATGTTCTCATCCTGCCAGGAAATCACTTCGAATCTTAGTTTGGGCTATTTCATTTATGCCTCTGTGTTACACGAGGTTTTCCTGTTTTAAAATTTCTTTTATCCTTTATGTTGCAATGCGTTAATTTTCCGTCAGGTTGCCTCCAGTAGCTCTGTATAATGAAATTACAAGAAAAGTCTGTAGTTGTCCTTTGATGGACCATCCAGAAGATTGTTTGTTATATCCTACCTGGTTTATTGTTCAAGATTCAAGTTGCAGTTGTATTTCTGTTCCTTTTTCACGAATTGTGTTCTATAGGTTTCTGTTCTTGTTTTTCTGATTATATTTTATACGAAGGGTATGGGCGAGTACTTTCTTTTCCTTACAACATCCTACGATCTTACAGCCTCATAGGGTCCCAGTCCGCTTTCCACACTATTCCTGTCTGTAGTTGTCATTTAGACCTTTAAGCTTTGAGTATCCTATCCGCATCTTTTATTTTATTTACGATTTTATTTTTGATGTATGTAGCCAACCTTATCCTTGCTTCCTTTGTGTTTTGATAACTTGCGTGATACCGTTAATACCGTATTGCTGGTATCGGGATGATGGTGATGATTATCTTTTATATTATTATTACTTCGACGTTCACATTTTATGCTTCTTTTTGGCCGCAATAATCAATCCAGGCTACAATTACCGCTCGTGAGGTCAATTTCTTCTCGGATCTTGGAGATGTTTACTTCAAATGCTGAAACGGCCTTATGTGCAGAACCAGCATCAGTGTCTCCGTGTTGTAGCTGACCGAAGAAAACTTCGACTAGTGGCATAATTTTACGGAAGAATTCCAGCCAAAAATTGAAACTACAACTGGAAAGAACTTTTTTATGACCAAGAGCCTGACAAATTGTAGTTTCACTCATTACAGAGTCGCCTTCCAATATCTGGTTCATACACTCAATAAGATCTTCCTTGCAGTCATAAACTGTATTTACGCATCGTGATTGAAAATTCCACCTAGTAGGGCAAGCCCGTGGCAAACGTTTCCTCACTACCTCGTCAAGTATCGCGGTCCGCTGTGGACTGTTGGAGAAGAATGCACAAATTCCTTGCAAACTTGAAAAAAATATTTTCACATTGCGATTGATTGATGCCGCCTTGCTCATTACAAGATTAACTTGATGGGCATAGCAATGCACATATTCTGCGTTGGGATAGGATGTTTTTACAATAGCTTGTACCCCACCAGATGAACCAGCCATAACGGATGCCCCGTCATATGTCTGTGCAATTAACTTTTGGGGAGTTTCATTTACTTTGTGCTTCTTTAATTCTTCCAATAAACACGCAGCTAATGTCTGTGCGTCATGTTTAGCAGGAGACAGGAAACTCCAGAACCTTTCTATTGGTTTGCCTCTTACTACGTAACGGTACACAACAGCCATCTGGAATATATTGGAAATGTCACTGGTTTCATCTGCTATAATAGCTAAAAGTTCTGATTCCCTTATTTGTTTTGATATTTCTTCCTGGAATACCTCCAACATAATTTTCAAAAGTTCATTTTGAATTGTTTTGGATGTGCCTTTGAAAACAGTTGCCTTTTCCAAATGACCTTTTAGCACGGCATCGAATTCAGCGCTAAAATTAATTAGTCCTCTGAAAACACCTGGGTTTGATGATGATTCAGTTTCATCGTGCCCCTTTAAGGCCTGGTGAAAAGAACCGCAGAAACGAATACAGTTTAACACATATCTGTTATGCCTAACTTCTTCGTTATACTCCGCAATTTTCCTTCTATACGCACTATCGAGTTGTGCAGCTACGTTGACAGTTCCAAAAAGTGTCAGTCTTAAACAGTTTAAAATGTGAACAGCTGAAGATTCATGTTTCTTTACTTTGGTTCTTAAATGGTTTATGTCCGTAACTCGTACTTTGGTCCACGCGGGTTCCCCACCAAACAACAAGCACGGGAAGCAGAACAACGCATTTTTAAGTTCGCAACCACATAACCAATCACTATTTGTATAAATATCCCTTTTAAACACCCTCCTAAACTGTCGATTTCCAGTATTAATATTCTGCACAATATTTAAGTCCGGTAATGGTCTTCCGAGTGCCTTTACGGTAAGTTTCTCCTCATCAGAAAGCTGGAAAAACACTCTAAATTGTAAATTACTTACAGTATTCACTTTCACTCACACTCCGCTACACATGAGATTACACCTTGAAAAGTTAATATTTCAAACCAAACAGTCAGTTAAAACAAAATACTAATACACTCACAGGTGATAGATTTGACCGATAATGCCATGACACGACACCAACAAATAGTCAAACTTAACTACACTAACACCGACAGCTTTGTGACGAACTCTTACTCACAATCTAGAATCCATCAGTTATAATAATAACGTACAGACAAACTATCTACAACCAAAATACTCAATCACCTGAAAACACACCAAGACCTGCACGTGATAAATGTAAACATAACGTCTACAAGAACACCAACAACTCCATGTCGCAAATCGCAATAGTCCAGCCGTTTATCAACAATCAACATGTGACAATGTTGTCACAAAGCTCGCTTTACGGTTGAAAAAAGTATAACATGAAGTTATGCTCATGAAAAAACGTTTCCTCCGAAAGTATATCCTCAAAACAAATTTTGTGATTAAAAAAATGGTCATGATTGCCCATGAAATACAAATGTTGGTAATATTGTTAATGGTGCGGTTCAGCTTACCCTAGTGGCGTGGAAAAGAAATTACCGTTGCGAGAGGAGAGAAAGCAGGGATGAAGTCATCTCTGCAGAGTGGTGCAATCTAACGGGGACATTTTCGTTAGGGGACTTGCTGTTCTCGTGCAACTCCCTAGGACCGATACTGGCGGCCTTGCTACCTGATGCTATACATCGACCCTGCTCAAACTAAATAGCGGCGCGCTGTGCGCTAGGGAGTTGCTGTTCTCGTGCAACTCCCTAGGACCGATACTGGCGGCCTTGCTACCTGATGCTATACATCGACCCTGCTGAAACTAAATAGCGGCGCGCTGTGCGCTAGGGAGTTTGGCGTAGGAAAGTCAACCCCCTGAGTTTGATTTGAAGACGGCGGAGTTTAATGGTCCATTACGAAGCATTAGTACATCGAACGACAAAAGATGGTTGGTTTTAACACATTTTAGAGTACATGTTAGGTTTATTAAGCTGCAAAATAGGAAGAAAAGACGACCAATGAAGCGTAAAATTATTGGGAGTTGTGCAAACCTGCAACAATACCACGCACCGCCCTTGATAAACACGACGCAATACACACAGTTCATTAAAAGGTGGTCTAATTTTCCAACAGTTATTAATTTCATCTACTCAACCTATCTCCACTCCCGTTTATCACACCTCCCTTCTTTTATATCTCTTATTTTTACAACTATCCGGCACCCCCCCAAAAAATGTATACTCCTACGCATCAAAGAGCTGACTAAAGGAAATAACTATTCGTAGAACCTCCACGGTAAATTTAAAAGGAGCACGAACACTACCAATAAATAATATAATAGCAAGGGCCAAAAGCATGCGCAGAGCATACATACATACATTGTCTTTACATCATTAGTCCAGCCCGTGGACCGCTATTCACACAGACGCGTAACGACTGTCGTTTGTTTTCTCGCTCGCGATCTGCTTGGAAAGGATGTCCTGTAGCAGTGCTCAGTGCTTGCCAACCTCTGTACTTAGGAACTATGCCTCGAATTGTTCCCCGTTCTTGCCGTGGACAAGACCATTGGTCTGGACGGTTATAAGCCGCGAAGCGGCGTTAGGCCCCTAGTTTCGTAAACGGTTAGGATATGATCTAGGCAAGACCATTGGTCTGGACAGTTAGGATTCTTGCCGTGGACAAGACCATTGGCCTGGACGGTTAGAAGCCGCGAAGCGGCGTTAGGCCCTTAGTTTCGTATACGGTGAGGCTAGGATCTAGGCAAGACCATTGATCTGGACGGTTAGGATTCTTGCCGTGGACAAGACCATTGGTCTGGACGGTTAGAAGCCGCGAAGCGGCGTTAGGCCCTAGTTTCGTATACGGTTAGGCTTGGATCTAGGCAAGACTATTGGTCCGGACAGTTAGGATTCTTGCCGTGAACAAGACCATTGGTCTGGACGGTTAGGATTCTTGCCGTGGACAAGACCATTGGCCTGGACGGTTAGGATTCTTGCCGTGGACAAGACCATTGGTCTGGACGGTTAGGATTCTTGCCGTGGACAAGACCATTGCCTGGACGGTTAGGATTCTTGCCGTGGACAAGACGATTGGTCTGGACGGTTAGGATTCTTGCCGTGGACAAGACCATTGGTCTGGACGGTTAGGATTCTTGCCGTGGACAAGACCATTGGTCTGGACGGTTAGGATTCTTGCCGTGGACAAGACCATTGGTCCGGACAGTTAGGATTGTTGCCGTGGGCAAGACCATTGGTCTGGACGGTTAGGATTCTTGCCGTGGACAAGACGATTGGTCTGGACGGTTAGGATTCTTGCCGTGGACAAGACCATTGGTCCGGACGGTTAGGATTCTTGCCGTGGACAAGACCATTGGTCTGGACGGTTAGGATTCTTGCCGTGGACAAGACCATTGGTCTGGACAGTTAGGATTGTTGCCGTGGGCAAGACCATTGGTCTGGACGGTTAGGATTCTTGCCGTGGACAAGACCATTGGTCTGGACGGTTAGGATTCTTGCCGTGGACAAGACCATTGGTCTGGACGGTTAGAAGCCGCGAAGCGGCGTTAGGCCCTTAGTTTCGTATACGGTGAGGCCAGGATCTAGGCAAGACCATTGATCTGGACGATTAGGATTCTTGCCGTGGACAAGACCATTGGTCTGGACAGTTAGAAGCCGCGAAGCCCCTAGTTTCCTGATGTCTAGACTGGGCGACAGGAGCGCATTCTCTGAGGTCTAGTGTTTGGAATATGAAACAGAAGTTGGCTAGACTAGACCTGTGATATAGCTAATCGATTGTTTTTGATAACACACTTTACCTCCATAACTGCTGCTTCATTACTGATGTAATGGCTGACTGCGGTGGTTGTGTTGTCACCTACACTGACTTTGTAACTAAGTATCATAACAGTTCAAGCGATATACTCGAGTTTTATCAAGATCACGGTTTGCTATTTATTAGCACAGTTTGTGGAAAGTGCGGGCGTGATGCTCCATTGCGTGTGATAAAGAGAGGGGAAAAAAGTGAAATTACAGTTTTGCGGTGTCGACGAGTCGAACGGGGCGTCAGCTGTAATTCGAAAGTTAGTGGAAGGAAAAATACCTTCTTTGAAGGCTCCAATTTGATCTTATATCAAATAGGTCAGTTTGCGATCCTGTGGTGCCTTTCACCAAAACCCCTGGCTCCAACTGTGAAGCTTGAGTTGGGTTTCTCTGGCACAACTGTTGTGGATTGGTCCAACTTTTGTAGGGAGGTGTGTATTGCCTGGGTTGACGACAATAAAAAAAAATAGGTGGACCCGGCATAATCGTCGAAATCGACGAAAGCAAGTTCGAAAAGAGAAAGTATAATCGAGGCAGGCGGATAGAAGTGCAGTGGCTCTTTGGAGGCGTGGAGAGGGAGAACTTCAGAAACTTCTTCGTACTTCCAGTGGAAAAAAGGGATAAAGCCACGTTCCTTGCCGGCATTAAAGGCTGGATCCTCCCAGGCACGATAATCATATCAGACTGCTGGAAGGCCTACGACTGCCTGGAGGACGAGGGTTTCGTGCACCTCCGCGTGAACCACTCTCTTCAGTTTGTAGACACTAGGAAGAGTGGTCACGTGAATAGGGGAAACAGGAGGGTGATGCCCATCAATCGCCCTACCGTGCACACACAAAATATTGAAAACCGGTGGCCTTACCTCAAGCACGGGAGCTACTCGGTTCCGGGATTCGGTAGGAGAAAATTATTTTTCAACGGTTATCTTGCCGAATCTCTCTTTAAGAGCTTATTCCCCTTAAACGCCCGGGTGCACGAATTCCTCAAGGCTGCAGCAACCCTCTACCCTCCTCTACATTAAGGTAAGTTTCACGTATCTTTATTGTTGTTCTGTATTGTACATTGTTCTCTTCACATGTTACATTTACTTGCGCTTTTATTGTGCTGCGGTTGGTAACGGATTATCTTCAACATACAAGACCGGAAGGAGATCACGTGCCACTTTACATTGGCCAATAAGAATACAAGTACCTACTTCACAAATGAACATGGCGTGTAATAATCTTTATTAGGTTATAAAAGTAAATGTGCTTCTTGGGGCGGGATGGTGGGTTCCTGGACATCGCAAAGAACACATCTCTCCTCTGAGACGCACTCCAAGTAAGATTTCACTAATTCCAATCACTTGTAACACTATAAATTACACCGGTCTACGGGCTGTATTAATACCGTATTTACTTCTAAATTTACATTTACTACTTCTGTTCTAAATCTGGTAACTTACCCATCCACACGATGTATTGTAATTCATTACTATTGGTGGTTGACTCATAAAAATCATTGTGTCGGAAAACATCACGACACGTTGAAACTTGTGCGTCAAAATTATCCACGGAATCCCTCTTGGAACATTTTCCGGTGCTGTTTCGTTTTCACTGTTCGAGTGACGTCATGCGTCTTGCACCTACGCGATTAATGCGTGTGTTTGTTTAGGCTTGCAAAATTATTTTTGGTCTTGTAGAACAATATTCTGTGCTTCCACATATTTCTGCTGTAGACATTTTGGGGCAATTTTCCATCCATGCAACTATATCTGATGAGCAAGAATATGTGATAGTTATAATTGTTTACTGCACTTTGTACTGGTATGATAAGGTTGCTGTGTGGTGGAGCGCTGGTCACACTTAACGTGTTTATCTACTGGCGTATGGTGAAGATCTGCTATTCTTCAACCAAGTAAGACTATTCCATGTTTACTGTACTTAAAATGTTGGACTGTCATCTTCTGTAATCAACGTGTGAAGATTTGATTTGGACATTGAAATTGTACCATGTAATCTTGTATCCAACGTCTCAACTTTTTGCCTCCCCGTGTTTCGGCTTTGGGAGGGGAGAATCTGTGACATGAATTAAAGCTAACCTCATTTATTTGACATAGGTATTTGTGTGTGGGGAATTCATCTACCATTGTTTGAATTGCCGTTAATTTATGTGACTGAACTATGCCTATTTCAATGTGTAATCTGCTATTGATACGTCAGTAGCTTCGATGTTTCTCATTCGCTCAGTAAGCTAGTTGATTTGCGCGCGCAGGCTGAACTAAGCGATGTGCTTCTTGCTCGCTGCAAACGAGTCATTTGGTAGCCAAGTGCCATCATGGACGCTATTACTAACCGTGTTCTATGGAAGATGCGATTGAGAGTTGGTGGAATGGAGCGCGATACCCCTGGCTGATAGCCATGTAAACCAAGGCATTTGCCTTAGTTGGAGCATATTTAGTGTTTTAATATTTTTTATTTACTGTTCTTTAGTATATAAGTGACTGGAATATCTGAGTGAGCGTGCTTCATTGCAAAATGACCTACCAACGTAAGCTATAGGATTATATTAAATTGGACACCCAAGGATGGAAGTACAAGTATCCTTTCAATTGTTTCAAAAGTGTTCTTGTTATTTGGAGAAGAAGAGGCTGAGTAACACGCTATCATTGACATTAATATTGTGGGAAATTTCGGCAACGCTGTCAGAATTGTATCAAGCCAACCTCGCAACTGTAATTCGAAATTACGCCTACTTTTTCAAGGACCCGTCGGTGACGGTTTATTCATTAAGTTAAGTGGGATATCTTCATCCTCAAGATTTTAAAATATAACATGTTTGTTAAATTCAATATTCCAATTGTAATTGATAATGGGGTAATTCTGGAACTCGGTATATGCGCGGATGAGAGGCAAATTTCTCCATTCATTTTATTTCATTGAGGTTGTCGTTGTGATACCTTTTCTGTTCCTTCAAGTTATTGAGGTTATTATTATTAATTTTAGTTGGTGGATTTCTTTCTATATTTCCTGTTCAGGGTTGTGGTCTCTATAGCACTGTTATCACTGTATTGGATGATGCTGTGTGCTAGTATAATTTTCGTGATGGGATCATTCTTTAACTCCTTACTGGGATGGTTTATTTCCTGTCTTATTCGCACATTACCGTATTCCAGGACCTCCTGAAAATTAAATTCAGTCACCGGCATTTTAATCCACTTTTAATAGTTTGTTGGAGGAAATGACTGTCACAGACAAAATACTTACCAATGACAATATTTAACATGGGTGGGAGAAGCCCACTCCAAAAGTAGATTCATCAAAAGGCCGGGAAGAAGTACCCACCTAAAGCTTTAACCCTCCTTACCATGTCATGTGAAATGAGCCACACCATTAAAGTCAAAATATATTAATGAACACATTCATACCTACAGATGCAATTAAAATTCTACTAAGTAAATGAAAAGAAATATCTTGTCAATTAAAATTAATATTGTGAAACAATTGAAACCAGAAATTGAAATATTTCTTAGATCAAGATAAAAATTGAAGGTTGAGGTACCTCAAAACAACCTTAAATATATCCCTAATATATTATTATTATCACTATTATTATTGGAGTGTGTACAGTGTCCGGAACCTCAGAATTAGAACATGCCTTGGTTTACTAGGCAAGGAATATTGTTAAATAAAAATGAATTTTGGTACTTGATATGCACAATCAACTGGCAATATTAAAAAAACTGACCAGCACAATTAATTCAATAAATAGATTCCATATTTAACTGACTAGCTAGCAGAATAAATAACAGCCATTAAGCACAATTCCATCTATGAGTAATATTCAAAGACAGTCATCTATTTTTCAACAACAAGATACGGCAGAGAAAAAGAAAATCATCATCAAACAAACTCGTAACCAGGCAACCGGCCATGATAATAGGCAAGGCAATAAGCTTAAAGAAATCTAGCCTTGCGGCCATTGATAATTTTGAGGTTTCGTTTACATTAGGGAAGAATACCACGAAATGCAAATGTGAACTTTTAGGCCTACACTTATCATGCGATGTTCACATAACACCTTTAATAATCTTAACCTCGAACTAGAACCATGATATAGCTTTTGAAACTTAAAAGAAGGGATGATTATTTAATTAAGGTTATCATTTTAGCATATTTTAAGGATTCTAAAATTGCGAATTACAGATGTGGCATATCTGCCGATCACACGGCCACTGGAATCAGTTCCACACACAAATTTTAACTCATAGCATACAAAAAGGTTACATATTTACCTTGAGGTTCGGACCACAACACTACCTGATTAAAAATGGAAATTGAATGAAATAGTTTACCACATGGGCAAGTGAAACGGATGAAAAGATTTGCAATTAAGGAAAGGTAATATTCTTGGTAAATCAAACAATAACGGCTAGTGCTGACTTGAAGAAAGCATCATGGAAACACGAAAAGCCACAGGTTTTTTTATCCAGGATCAAAAATCCTTCTTGCACACATTCTTATCTTCGCACAACCCAATTTGCTTCCGATTCGAAAACAATCTTGCTCGACTACAGAGGTCAAAATTCATTTGTCCAGTTCAGCTGTCTTACTGTCGGAGTTCCGACTGGCAGCTGCGTGGAGTGCCACCAACTGGCTGAGTCTTTATTAACGAGGAACGCCAACAGGCTTCGCAGTGATGCACACTCGTTTCTATTCATAATTTGACACGAATCTCAATTTACCTGCGAAAGGAGCTAAAGTTCCTTAATAAAGTCTCGATGAGAAATTTAAAATTCTATTCATTATTATTGTAATATCGTGGTTGTAGGGAACTGATATTTGTTTCTCCCATTCCTTAAAGATACCTACGTTTACGCTCCTCAGATTATTCATGTCCGTGTTATCCTTTTTTTCTTCCATTATGAAGTGTCATTTATCTCTCTCTACGCTACAAATGTGTGGGCCTTGCCTGTTGTTTGATGATTTTATGTTAGCTCGGCTTGGGAAGCTGTAGACTTCATCGTGTGTACCACTGTTCAGTTAACTGTGGACTTTCAATATCGTTTCCCTTCGTAATTTGTAACTAATTTGGGAAATATTTTTATTTGGATTTTATTGGATTTTTGCAATTCTCTTGTCTCTTTATTTAATTATTTATGTATGGAAAATTTGGATTGCGACCTTTGGTTTTAAAATTGTGCGTGTTACCGTGTTTCTGGGATGATTGAAATGTTTATGAAAAACTGGCCAGTAGTGTATTTAATTCTTAACGTGCGGATCCGTCTTAATATTTGTCACTTATTGATTCTGATGTGAGCTGCAGACTACACTTATTTCTCTGTACTGTAAGAGTTACTTTACTTTGTAATGTGAGTGGGTTTTCACAATGTTATTTTTTTTTAAATAAGAAATTTGTCTCTTATTTGAATTCATTAATTTAATAAGAAATACTTGCTTTTGGGGGTATAAGTTCTCCGACTTGCTTATTTTATTACATCGTAAGGATTATTTTACACTGTTATCTGAGTGTGGAATCATAATTTTATTTATGTAAAAAACTGAGTATTTAATGCATAATTAAAAGGGTTGATTTTATCATTAAATTATTTGCTCTTTATTTTGTTTATTTTTCAATATATTGCAGAAAGTTTTAAATCTTATTTAAGTATCATTCATATTTTTTTCTTTTCCTAATTTTTAAGTAAATTTTTATTTTTGAATTTTAATTTGGCTTTTATTTAGTAGTTAGCGATATTGACATGGCCACCCCTCAAGTAGTAAGCTAAGATCCTGTCATCTTATCCTTTAGGTTCTGGGTCCTCCACGTCGGAACGTTTAATGCTGCAGCCCCCAAAGGTAAGTATTTTGCGTCTTGTGCTCATTTTGTCATTTCATGTGTGTTTATTGTTGTGTATAGGCTTGGTCGTTGCAGAGGGTTTTGGAACAGAAGCAGCAATCCAGAAAGGATTGAGGGAAAGCTGCAGTTTGTCACATTCCTTTTCAATGTTTACATAGAACAGACAGTATAAGATATCAAAAAGGAATTTGGAAAGGGATTCACAATCCAATGAGTGGAAATCAAGACCTTAAGATTTGCCGATGATATTGTTATTCTATCTCAGACTGCACAAAATCTCGAGATGCTGCTGATTGTTGTGGACGAAGTCTTGGTTAAGTAGTACAAGATGATTATTAAGTCCAAAACAAAAAGTAATGCAATGGATTCGAACGAAGGCAGGTGATGCAGGAAATATTAGATTAGGAAATGAAGTCTTAAAGGAAGTAGATGAATATTGTTACTTGGGTAGTAAAATAACTAACAATGGCAGGAGTAAGGAGGACATAAAATGCAGACTAGAACAAGCAAGGCAGAGCTTTCTTAAGAAAGGACATTTGCTCACTTTAAACATTGATGTAGGAATTAGAAAGATGTTTCTGAAGACCTTCATCTGGAGCATGGCATTGCATGGAAGTGAAAAATTGACGATAACTAGCTCAGAAAGAAAGAGAATCGAAGCTTTTTCAAATGGAGTGTTACAGAAGAATGCTGAAAGATGGATGAATCGTATCACAAATAAAGAGATACTGAATCGAATTGGTGAGAGATCTATTTGGGTAAATTTGACGAGAACAAGGAACAGAATGACAGGACACATCTCAAGACTACCAGGACTCATTCAGTTGGTTGTTGAAGGAAGTTTAGGCGGTAAGAACGTTAGGGGTAGTCGAAAGTAAGAATATGACAAGCAGATAAGTGCAGATGTTGGATACAATAGTTACGTAGAAATGAAAAGGTTAGCAAAAGAGAGGGTGGCATGTAGAGCTTCATTTAACCAGTCTGACTGATGACTAAGAAAACATTAAAAATAGCACCCAGCATGAAGTGTTTAAGTATTTGATTTGATAATGTTATTCAATGGCGATGTTTATTAATGATTATGTTACTAACGTATATTATAGTATACCCAATTTCCACTCTTCAATATACTTCCTACCACATCCATTACGACAATGTGAGCGCTATCCAAAAATCGCAAACATGTGTGGTCGAATATCAGATTAGGTTGAATTATTACCACATTGAACAAAATGATGTGGACGTGTCTAAAAACCGCTGTCTTTTAACACGCAACTAAGATTTCTCTAAGTGCATATTCAACTCAGACTTCTGGCCAAAGCGTTTACACACATCGATCTCAACAAAGTGGGAGAGATGCAATATATCTTGTTTTCGAAGAATGGAATAGGTAATAAAACTAATTATCCCACTGATCAAATGAATGTAGACGCACCCCAGTATCCGTCAGCGTATGTTGCCGAAGAACTGCCTTTTAGAAAACTTCTTCGCAGAGTCATTACCAGGACGGGGACTCTCACTAGTATGGATAAGAAGGTGTTGCTAGTCGCCTTGTCTGGACGCTCACGATAAAATATCTTAGAAAACTTTTTACCAAAATAATGTGGTCGCTGACCAGTATGTGTAAGAAGGTGAAACATAAGATGTGGATTCTGGGAAAAAATCTGACCACATTGTTTGCAAAAATGTGCACGCTCACTAGTATGTGCTTAATAAGACTTGACTTTAAAGTAAACTTAGAAGGACATTCATCACAGAAATATAGACGCTCACCAATATCTATAAGAAGGTGACGCTGAAGACTCGTCTTCTCAGAAAATGTCTTACCACATTGTCTACATGAAAGAGGACGCTAATCAGTATGTCTAAAAAGGTGCCTTTTGAGATTAGACTTGTCAGAAAACCTCTTACCACACTGTTTGCAGGAATGTGGACGCTCACCAGTATGTGTAAACTGATGTCTCCGAAGTCTTGACTGTAGACTAAAATTAGAACCACATTGACCACATGAATATGGACGCTCACCAGTATGTGTAAGAAGATGACCCCGAAGATTCGACGTATCAAAAAACCTCTTACCACATTGTTTACAGGAATATAGACGCTCACCAGTATGTCTAAATAGATGCCTTTTGAGATTAGACTTGTCAGAAAACCTCTTACCACACTGTTTACAGGAAAATGGACGTTCACCTGTATGTGTAAAAAGGTGACTTTTGAGATTGGACATCTGAGTAAACCTCGTACCACATTGTTTACAAGCATGTGGATGCTCTCCAGTATGTGTACGAAGGTGACGCCTAAGATTCCACTTCTGGGAAAAGCTCGCATCACATTGTTTACACCAATGGGGACGCTCACCAGTAATTGCAAACTGGTCTTTTCGAAGACTTGACTTTTCAGTAAAATTAGAACCACATTGATCACAGGAATATGGACGCTCACCAGTATGTATAAGAAGGTGACGCCGAAGATTAGACTTCTGGGAAAACCTCTTACCACATTGTATACAGGAATATGGCTGCTCACCAGCATGTGTAAGAAGGTGACGCCGAAGATTAGACTTCTGGGAAATCCTCTTACCACATTGATCACAGGAATATGGTCGCTCACCAGCATGTGTAAGAAGGTGATTACTAAGATGTGATTTGTGAGAAAACTTCAGGCCACATTGTTTACAGGAATACGGACGCACACTGGTATGTGTAGCAATGTGATGCCGAAGGTGCGATTTCCGAGAAAACTTAGAACCACATTCATTACAACATAGTTCCCATTCGCTATTGGGATGAATTGGACTTTGATCAGACTCACGGGACATGTGTGGGTTGCATTCATTACAAGTGGACAAAATGCACAGCACCTTACTTCCTTCTTTCGTTATCTTGCATATACTGTTACACGTACCCACTGGACCTCCGGTAATTAATGGAACATTCCCAAATCTAGAAAACGGAAAAATAAGTTATTAAATTTTACAATTAAGATGACAAAAACAAATACAATAATCAGAAGCAAACGCAATATATGTACCAAGATTGCTTCTTATCACATAACATAGCAGACCAAATCTCAATAATTTCAGATAAAGGCTCAAACACATAAGCCCATATAATTTCTAATTGCCAAATAGAATATACGGTAAGTCTGCACTTACCCACAGCACAGACAAACTATTCAAGAGGGTCCTATATGGAAGCAATTATTGTGAGAATGCTTCCCTTAGCGATTTCCTTACCTGCATTCTCAACTTCAATTTAACTGAGACTCATCACATTTAAGATGCCAAATAATTTAATGGCTTCATCCTTAGTGAGATTATATGTTGTCAGGATTTCTCTATCACCTACTGGACATTGGCAAGGGCTTCTGGCCAATTTGACGTCCAATTTCTGAGATAAACATGTTTCTGACTGAAGTCCCTCAGTTACTTCATCTTTTTTTTTGCTAGGGGCTTTACGTCGAACCGACACAGATAGGTCTTATGGCGACGATGGGATAGGAAAGGCCTAGGAGTTGGAAGGAAGAGGCCGTGGCCTTAAATAAGGTACAGCCCCAGCATTTGCCTGGTGTGAAAATGGGAAACCACGGAAAACCATTTTCAGGGCTGCCGATAGTGGGATTCGAACCTACTATCTCCCGGATGCAAGCTCACAGCCGCGCGCCTCTACGCGCACGGCCAACTCGCCCGGTGCTACTTCATCTGAGCTAATACCTGTCAACATATCAAGGTTAAAATAAGAATATGCAGTAGAGTGAGATTCTTTGTGTTCGTCAGCAAGCTGAACTAGAAATTTCGGAGCAAGAAACGGGGCAGAACTTATAACAGTAGTACGGTGGTAGTTCTCTTCATTACAGGATTCACAGCACACAATATTCCGAAGACTCCTGTGGTCGGGTTGTATTAACACAAATTTGTATATCTTAGGAACATTAGCTGAATGAGTAACAAGATGGGTTATGAATCTTAAAACAATAGACAGGAGGTCCGGCTAAAATTCAGGGTAAGCCGTTTACAAAGGGTTCAAAACTATCCCATTTCAAGATTCACAACTTCTGTCAAACTCAACAGTTAGGTTGGTTATCATGCTAGAATCTTTGAGTACACAATGATGGGGCATATGTATGCTTGATGAGTTAGAAGTCATGAGGGGTATATTTTCCCTGTATCCCGTTTCACTGTATTCATGCATGAAAATTACATTACGTTACATTACATTACCTGGCATTACCTAGCAAACGTATTTTCAGTGTGTTCGAGCATTTTAACAGCATTATGCTTAAACTGAGGTACAGGTGACGACACTTCAGAACGAATAGGAAATTTGCCATTAAACCTGCCAGAATCATCCATTTCATCATTGTTCAAAAAAAGTTCCTCACATGCCCTTTCTTCAGGAGTAAGGAATGGTTTATGTCGTTCTTCAAGCTTCCAAAACATCTGCAATTTTGTGTAAAGAGAATCGAGATTTATTAGCCTGGCACACCGAACTTTGGCGTTATTCTTAACATAAAAATCAGGGATGGTGCCTGACAATCCCCAACCAAATTTGGTCATCTAACAAAGTGCGATAACCTTCCTTATGCAAGGTATTAGAAGACAAAATATCGTAACAGACTTCAACTCTTCGCAAGATATAAGAGGAAGAACGCTGCTTAAATGTTCTATCACTTAAAACGACATCACGAGCAATATACGAACTGGAACAATCAATTTGTTGTGCAGGAATTTGGCTTGTGGTGTATTCACAACTGCACAGTTCAACTTCAATGTAAAATCTGACACATTAGAGAACGAAACAAGGTTGCATGTGTATCATGCAGGCGATACATCAGTATTGCCTATACCAAATACAGGTAGCTAACAAACCTCAGTACAAATGCCAAACTTCGTGACAAGACTTCAAGACACTAAGGATAAATGACTCCCCCAGTCCAATAAAATCTTCAACTAGTACAATCTCTCCTGAACAGTTCTTCACTGCTATACATGCTGTGGTTAACTAAATATTTGGGGGCTGGCACAACTGCAGAACTTCTAACAGGTACATCATTAGTGGGAATTGTTTGTTCTTTACAAACCAATAAGGTGTGGGGTCCATTTACCGGGGACACTTGTGTCGCTTACACTGTTTAAATATATGAGAAGCAAAAAATTTAGATACCAAAGGTTACTTTCCCTCACAAACTTGCAGTGATAATTAATGTTTGTTTGAAATTTTGTACAATCAGAATTGCTATGATTATCAAGTTTTCAACACTCACCGTTAAAGGAAATACTCTTGTTGGTACTGTGTAATAAAATCTAAAACAAATGACAATGACAAAAGGGCCATGAATTAAAGAAAATTAGTGGAGACAATTCACAATGCCTTATTTTTGGAGATAATGCTTGTTGTCCACAAGGGTCCAAAATCCATGCACTGAACTTTGCAATAGTATTAATTACTGGTAAAGTAGAACCATGGCCTTCCTCCTATAGTGGTAAAAATCACACATGTCGTACTCACGGCGTTCCTCTCATGGTGGTACTAATCACAGGTAATATAGACACAGGGTATGCCATACATAATGGCACCCCTCAAATGTAACACAGACCGATGGTGTTCCTCACATAGTGGGACTAAACACGGTCACCGACTAGATCAATGATGATGATGATCATAATTCTTGTTCAAAGGGGCTTACCCGCTAGGTAACCAGACCCTATTTGTATGAGGTGCAACAAAATGAAACAATAATTAAAACATAAACATGTATTCATCGACAAGATTCTAAAGTAAATGATGGTGAAAAATTAGCATGAATTCAAAATAATCAGTGGATCCAAATGACAATGCTTTAATGACTTCACTATGCAGGGTAGGATTAAAAAGAACTTTAGGATAAAACATACAACTTAGCTTGGAGTCCCAATGCTCAATGCTGCATCAGCCTGTTTGCATCCCGGAGTCAGCATGCTTTCCTCCTCCAAAGAGCGAGTTTGCTACATGTTTTTAGGTTCTATTGCCAAGAACACCCACCCGATGGATGATAAGTTCGAATCCGCAATTAAGAAGATAGTTTTAAAGTGGTTTCACATTTTCATACTTAGCTGGTTAACATGTCACTGTACTGTGAAACTCCTACTCCTCAAAAATGTAGTAGTGCTTAACCTCTTCCTTATTGATAGAGTTCTGTATGACCTCTTCCTACCTAGTACTCATTTTTGTTACAAAATTGAGAAAACCTCAGATTTATCTCTCAGACCTCTTTAACAGACAACCAAACATACACCTTCATGGAATAGACCTAAATGAATTTCTGTTAAAATTTATACTTCATCAATTCACATTAAAATAAATGCCTTCCTCACCACCACCATTAAGGAACAAACGCTGAATCTCCGTGTTCTGAGATAGAGATTTGAACCCCAAAAACTACAACAAAAACTCCACTCATATTCACTTAAAAACGGGTATTGATATAATCGTTTTTCAGAGAATCGGTTCATCATGAGATTCGACTATAGAGTAGTGTCACTATTATAATTAAACTTATGGTTTAATGGTCCACCTTTTCAATCCTATATTATGCAATGTGTATAGACTATATAGTATTGGAAAGGTGGACCACTACAACATAAGTTTAATTATTACTGTGACGACAATTCAATACGGATCAAAAACAACTAATTTATATCCTATGATATTGAGTAGCATGGCAAAGTAACTATGAGCTGCTACATAACAACTTCAACAGAAACGAACAGAGAGCACCATCAGTTAGAAATATACCATCTGCGGGAAAAGCTTCTTGTATGGTGTCCGGAAATTCTATACCATCACCACCACCATGAGGACAACAAATTGCAATGGAGAGGAATGCAGGGAAGCAGCTAGGAGCCTGGAAGACAGTGATTCTCCAATCCCAAATAATTGCACGTAGCTTGCTATTGCTCCAGAGGAATAAATCCCGTTTGTATTGACGGGCAGAACATACACTCCACTCTCAATGAGGAGGCACATCACATCTCAACATCAGAATGATATTCTTTTTGCCAGTTGCTTTACGTCGCACGGACACAGATAGGTCTTATGGCGACGATGAGACAGGAAAGGGCTAGGAGTGGGAAGGAAGCAGCCATGGCCTTAATTAAGGTACAGCCCCAGCATTTGCCTGGTGTGAAAATGGGAAACCACGGAAAACCATATTCAGGGTTGCTGACAGTAGGGTTCGAACCTACTATCTCCCGAATACTGGATACTGGCCGCACTTAAACGACTGCAGCTATCGAGCTCGGTGGAAGAGTGATATTCTAGCGCAGTTCAATTTACCAGCTGCGAACCGATCGACGATATTACCGCCAGTAAATATCAGGAGCTAAGCAGAGGCAGCAAAAAACCTGCACTGCTCACACAAAGTACAACGCAGTGGCACAACAACAAACACTGGTCCGCCTGTCCCAATCTACACAGTGAAGATGAGAAATCTGTACCAGGATAAAAACCACTCGCTCCAAATCTACAATATAATCACCAAGCTTCTGCCCAATGCCATACGAGATTATCTCCTAGAAATTCAGCACAGCAAAGATGGGTACCCCATCAAAATTTCTAAAAATATTTATACAGTGCAAGTCAACAAAATAGGACTAGCACATTTTGGACACATGCTACAGCACAGAACCAGGCTCAACAATGCGGCACAACTAACCGCCTTTGCGTCCAGCCCCCACCTGGTCAGCTGTGGTACATGGGGTTCATAGCAGCCACACGGAGGATGTTATCACGTTCAGAAACAGGGACATCAAACATTCCGGGTCATTCGGATCCGGAATTCTAACGGACACACCTCACTGATGTGTATCCTGTCCCGGGTTAGGGCAACAATGAACCAGCTTCTGAAGGATGGTTTGCTGATCTACGTGAAGCGACATCATGTGGAAGCCTCTTGGTCATCTTGAACATAGTGCAGACACTGCGATTGCTGCGAATTATATGATCATCCTACTACTGCTCACTTCAAAATGTGCGATTCGTAGTGGACAACACACCTCCAGTGCTTGCACGAGAAGGGGATCACTTGCAGTGAAGATCATCCACCTTTCTCGGTTAAATGTAAGGGTAAACCTTAACCTTCTCCCACTCAGCCGGAAAAAGTGTTACCTATAACACCAATTGACATCCCTGCCCCTCCCTTCCCTTCCACTCTTCCCCTCCTTGCACTGAGACCATTCTCAAAACCATCACTATGGAGCTCCAAAATATTGTCCCATTCCAATGTCCTGATGTTCTGTATCAGATCCAGCTAGCGGTGCGATTGCTCTTCCAGACTCACCTTGGCGGAACTTTCTCGGCGACGTGAATGCACTGTGCGTTATTTCTACCTGATCCCAGTCCACTGTTGTAGTAAATAAATGTTTATTACACTAAAGTGTGTTCTTTAAAGGTCAAGTGACTGCTGCCCGAATAGATGTCACGGAGGGGTAGCAATTAGTATTCACAAATCCATCCCTTCAGAGCAACATGATCATTCCTTAAACGAATATCTATCTGAAAACTTAGAGATAGAAATCACTGTTGGAATTCAAATAATAGCTTTAGAAATAATATTTATATACCTCTTGGCTATTCCCAACCACAGAAAATTGTACAAAATACTAAATACAGTACTTACATCACGATCACAGATTTTAAAATTACTTCATATACACAAAAACTACAAGCTATTTACGATCAACTGTTGCATAATATACTTACATTTCTCTTCCCCCAACCCGCTGTAAATCAGATATGAGCCCTGTATTTCTGATCCTCTGTCTTAACCTAGCAATGAACCGTGACATCACCATACTACATTCAATGGGAAGTGACAATGTCCCTGCCTTACAAACCATAAAAATGTACTACCAAACCCATAGCAACATAACCAACATCCTCAGTCATACCTATTGCATAGCATACGGACATAATATGCAATACTGAACAACCTACTTCACAACATGAATTACATGATAATGTTAAGGAATTAGAATCCCAGCTAACTATTGGCAACCGACTCCACATTCGTCACCACACCTCCCGTCTACACAAACCTCCCCTGCCTCCCTAAGCACTCCAAATATTAAAATATTCCCATGAACATTACAAGGCACACCTTCGGAACTTTGACCCAAATATTCAGGAAGAGAAGAGTTCGAACCTTATTCTACTCTTCCTGAAACCTGATGAAAAAATTAAAAAATGATGAATGCCAATTTTTTCATGTTAGAATTACAAATGCACAAGGAAGAGTAGAATAAGGTTCGAACTCTTCTCTTCCTGAATATTCGGGTCACAGGTTCGAAGGTGTGCCTTGTAATGTTCATGGGATTATTTTAATATTTGGAGTGCTTAGGGAGGCAGGGGAATCAAGCATGGTTTCAAAGACCTTCATATGACCATAGTATTTTCTCTGGAACCATCTGAGTTAAGACCGTAGAATGTTACACCTTATAAGAAACAAGTTATTCTTCACATGAAGGACATATATTTTGCAATTTTACTTTAACAAGACAAAATTATAAACATTTTGTGACTTATATGCTTCAAGCTCGATCATCTCTCATGTGTGTACGGACTTAACAACTGAGCTTCTCACCTTAGATATTAATGAATTTTACTTGTTTTTAATCACTATTGCATGTGTGCCATGTTATTGATACTGCTTTTTGAATGTTTGTATTTTGTTTAAGTGTATCACTGGCTGATGATGACAGGTAATCAGTGTCGAAACTAGTACCACTCTATTATGAACCACATGCGGTATAATTCACATCAATGAATTAGTATTAAAAGGGTGGACACAAAATCTCGACTCCCTCCATCTCATACCTCAGTAACACGCAAGTGTCTGTCCTCAGCACTCCATATATGACCATGTCTTTCATATCTCTGTATCCATCACAAAATATTTACCTACCGAAATATGCACAGCCCTTACCTGTCTTGATCTTGAGAATGCCTTTCAAAGGAATGATATATAAATTCCATCATCTTCCAGTTCCAAAGACAATCACCAATTTCCTAGCGAAAATCAATGTCCAAAACACATTTACCTACAACTCTCCAATTAAGGCATGAGTACCACAAAGTTCCCACTGTCACCACATTTGTGTGTCCTGTTTTGTAACAATATTACCCAACCGATATCCCCACTTTCATTGTGTCAGTTTGCTGAACACACAGCACTACTGGCTGTGGAATCCAATAACTGATCCTTGCAATCCCGTCTTCAAACCAATTTAAATAAACTCGAACAATGGCTCAATTTCTGACAAATCAAGATTAATGTCAGCAAAAAAAAAGTACTTTTTTTCCTAATAATAAATGTAGATGCCGTCCCACTAACACCCTTTCTAACCTTAAATAATCAACCCCTTGCTGTAACGACCTCACTTACCTACCGAGGTATAACGTTTCAAAATAATTTTCAATGGGATGTACATTTGGACCAAATTTATAAAAAGGCATCCCACAGGATTCACTTCCTCCCCTGGCTGTTAGGTCAAACCTGGGCATTAAAAGGAGTACAAATCACACCTCCTACCAAGCACCACTTCCCACTTCCGAGTCAGACCATAGATACATTTAAACTCAAAAGGGAATTATGGACATATACAGATCGCACACATCTGGGGGAGGTTCTCATTGTAATTTTTTTCCTCAGAAATTATGTAAACTTGGCTTAGTCACATGAAGAAGAATTCGTTAATAATTTTATGTCATCAATTGTATACTGAAACTTAAAATATATATATAAATGTATCTAAGTAAAGATATAAAATATATTTAACATTGTTTCACTTCGAGAAAAACAATATTTTCTGTTATTATATTTGTAGTGATTCAATACTTTGACAAGAAAATTATTTTTATTTCCTACAACGTGTTTTACAAAAGCAGAAGAAAAGTTTTTAATTTAATTCCATAAAACATGTGAAATTAGCACACAACCATAACTGAAACAAATATCTGTAAATGTAATTGGCCAAAGAGTCCATTAGTTAGACTGATGGCTCGCTCCTGTAGTGGGGAGAAGGAAATAACTATTAAACTAAGAAGATTGGTTCATCTCTCTTTGCCTCTCTCTGCCTTTAGGAAAATATCTACCATGAAACAAGCCACCTGGGGTTATATTTGCAAGGATTGAGGAATAACCTTCGTCTGGGGGTACAGCAAGACTTCCATAAGATGTCATGTAGTGCAATTTTTTGGTGCAAACACTGTAAATAATAATATTCTTAATGCAAATGGAAATACACTTGATCTTATAATTACGAATGTTAACACATTAACAGTTTACAGAGATGAGTACCCCTTCGTTAAGAAGGATAGTTATCATCCTGCAATTGTAGTCACACTAATATTAAACAGAGAGCGTAACCACGTTTCACAACAACCTAAATCTCAGCCATAGACGCCCAAGAGAGTTTCGGTTTACTCGATCTGCCATCTAGTGGGGGCCTAGAGTAAAACGGAACGTCGAAATTGACGAGCAGACAGCCAGATGGCGTCAAATTGAAATGTCTGCACACGGTAGCTGAGGCCATACGATTATTATTATTATTATTATTATTACAACAACCTAAACAATCTAAGCGGTTATTTGACGTTAGATGGGTTAATTTCTTTCATATGTATAAAAAGTTCGAGAAAATGGATTGGTCTCAGATTGTACAATTTGCAAATGCTGAACAGGCTGTTGAGTGTTTTTTTGCTCAGGTACACTCTGTATTTTATGAAACGGTACCAATGAAGAATTTTCACACAAAGATAAAATATCCTCCATGGTTTTTTAATTAGAAATTCAAGAGACATCACTAACACGTATGTACTCACCTTATTGTTCAACAGTATTGTCTGATCAAAACTTGAGTATTCATGTATAATTTGGTCTCCATGATATAAATATTATCAAAATCAAGTTGAAAGAGTGCAGAAACGCTTTTAAAGATATCTTTATTCTAAAAATATTAGAAATTCCCTTTTAGAAATTATGTTTCAAAATAATTTTTGTTGAATGAATTTAAATACGTATCGCTAGCCCGTGGGTGTGTAGCAGCTCATCAAATTTATCTCTCTAAGATTATTAATGCATTAATTGACGACAATAGTTTTTTCACGAGTTATGCTTTAAAATTAGAAAAAATCATTTTAGATTTTGGCAATTGTTCATAACTCCAGTCTCCGAAACTGTATTTTCTAAGAACTCTCCATTTATCAATATATGTGAAACACAATAACATAATTAATACATATTGTACCGGGTGGTACACCCCCATGCCGCTAATTCAAACTTTGCGCCAGTTGAAACTCCTCTACTGGAGGGAGTCTGAACTTTATCTACTGTGTTAATTTTCAAGTTTCTCAGATGATGTCACTACTTGGAAATTTTAAAGTTTCTGAACTGGGTCGTTTTCGATGTATTTTTGTTTTGCCTGTAGTAAGAAGTGTGGACATTCTCTTCCAGATGACACTACTGAAGAAATACAATTATGCACCCTAGTGCGAAGTGAAAGAACTACGTTTTTGAAGAAATTTTGTGTTCATAAGTTTGTTCTTTGTTAAATTTCATTCAGTTATTGTTTATGTTGACAATATTAACCCCTTCCTTCCGCCAGGTTTGATTTTAGCCAATCCCGAATTTCTTTAATTAATTTATGACCAATCAGGTGTATCTTCTTCAACTTGGATATGTTGCTTAACCCTAGCCAATAAAATTCTTGGGGGAGGGTGTTCTCATTCCTGAAACGCCTCAAACTTTCCGCGAGAGTACATAAACTGCTGATTTTCGGGTCTCCGCACCACTCCAGTAACATCTTTCAGTGTGTAAAGTACGTTGCAGGGGGAGGGAAGCGCCTCTTTCTTCGGGCAGCAGTTCATCTACAAGGTAATGGCCGTTTAATAACTTCTTTTCTTGCTAGCTCAGCAGTTTAACTCTCGGGGGAGGTCCGAAGCCTTTTACCATGTAATTTTCCCCTAAAATGTAAAGACACTTAGTATCTATTCTATCTTTTAAACTACATATTGGGATAGAGAGTGCTTAACCCTCTCGAGCTCCCACTCATATTGCATTGATGTGAACTTATTTTCACAACCGTTTCTTCCTTAACGTAATGTAAATTGTTTCCTACTAAAAGTCACCTCTTTAGTATGGGATTAGCCCTTGCAGTAACGGCCTAGTGCCAAGTAGGTTTTATATAAAGTGTATTAGGAGTGCAAGAACGCCTCCTCTCAAGTTGGTATTTTAGAGGCCACATCATTTTCCTGTTTCTTTACTTAATAGGCCTCAGTAGGTTGGGTATTTTTACCCCTGTTTTCATGTCCTTGGAGGACAACTTGAATGTGGAGTTTGGTGTGGCCTTTGATAGGCTTAAATTTTGAGAGCGAGTTGCTCTTTCTTGAAAATTGAGTTGTTGTATGCCTCGAGGAGGCTTTACCGTGTAAAGAGGAGCAAGTGCTCCTAGGCATGATTGGGGTCTTCTGCCCCTTTGTTGAATTCTGTATATCGTAAGGTTGGGCTTATAGCTCAAGAATTGTGTGTCTGGCTCTCGGAGCCCAAATCCTGTAATCACTGTAATTGTACATTTTCGAATTGTGTTTCGGCCACTGAGTACCTGTTCAATTTGTTATTTCTTATTCTTGAAAAGAAAATATAACCTTGTTAATTTTTATCTTAACTTTAATTTCGTATTTTGAGATCTGTTCACCCCCGCACCTTCTTTCACCTCTGCAAAACCACCAAACCGCGGTAACAAGTGGTAGTAGAGAGTGGTTGAATGGGTCTCAATTTAGCCCCTTTTGACGGCTAAACATTGCTTTGCTTTCGAACTCTAACAATTTTCTCAGTTGCTGGAATTTTTTGATTTTTCCTTTTTCAAAATTGTTCTGTCTACATGCCCGGCCCTCGCGATGTTCTCCATCTCAACTATTTGCGCAAGGAGGAGTTAATCTATGAATTAACCATTAGAAATGTGCAATCTGGAGGCACGGTTGCGGTAGACACAAATAAGCTTAGAGAGTCCCTTGATTTGCCCATTTCCATCCCCACTTTGGGAGAGAAAGAAATTGACGACTCTCTCTCCATGATCACGGACAATACTACTGTGCTGGCATCTGTAATTACCTTTTTTGAAGAAAATGATCCTTCTCCCAATCAAATTAAACGTGTGCAAGCCAGGTTATTTCATTTTTCTAATAGAGTTAACGATCTGTTGTCTCTGAAGTTCAATGACGTTCAGAGGAAGGAAGCTAGTGTGGTTCTTGAAAATCTTTCTGAATTGTCCAGTAAGGTTACCCAATTGTTAACTGGGGAAGTTCTTCCCAAAACTGATCAACCCACTACGGTGAATGTAGGTAGCGAGGAAGAGCCTCCCAAGGGAGAAGTCAATAGGAAAACCGTTGGAGCTCAAACAATCTCTGCCCCATAGGACAACGAGTCTGAACGCCGTACCTCGTTGAATAATGTACGTTCTGAATTAACTTCTTTGCCACTTAAACCTTTACCTACTATGTCACCTGGGTTCAGCAGCTTGCCTCATCCTTTAGCAATGTTGCTCAGAGGTATCTCCAAGTTTTCTGTTAATACCACCAGTGAAGTAATTTCATTCTTAAGGTTTTTAATTGAGTTTCAGGACCATGTTCTTGTTTTTTCTCTTTCTCCATGTCAAATTTTGCAGATAATTTATCCTTATGCAATTGGTGTTCTCTCAGACAAAATAGTAAGAGCCATTGCCGAACAATCATCTATTGAAGACTTCCACGCCCACTTGCTAGCTAACTTCATTCTGGCTAGGGCAAGGTCCTCACTTATTCAGAAGTACTATTATCGTGTACAGCGGTTGGATGAAAACTTGGCAGATTTCATCCAAGATATTAAGTTCTATACTAGGGTGTTTGCTCTTCACTTCCCTGAAGATCAGATTGTACAGGCTATTGTGGAAGATATTTCACCATCTTATAGGTCATATTTGTGTTTCGCGGCGTGCCCGCAAACCTTCTCTGAACTTGAAGCATTGGCCGTCTCAGCGGAAGGAGTTAGATACGCCGATTCCTTGCGTGTCGCGAAAGAACCCCCTCCTTCTTTTAGTAATCCTCGGCCTCCACTTCGCCGACCAGTCACACCCCGTAAATGTTATGCTTGGGGGTCGCCTGACCATCTTCGGAATAAGTGCCCATCAATCAAATCTAGTAGGGCAAATAATGGAGCTGGTTCATCACAAGGTTGTTTTAAATGTGGGGCTTTCTCACATATCGCCAAGAATTGCCCAAATTCAAATAGCACCCCCTCCTGCTCAACTTCTGGTGCAACATCCACCAATGTCACTAATAATAAGTGACTAGCAGCTTCGGCTGAGTCGACTAATTCAGCTTCCCAAGGCTCAGCCCCTGGTAAACAGGTCGAAAATTCAGGGAAAATTCAGTCTTCAAATTCATCTTTTGAATGCCCCAAAGAATATCTTAGGATTGCTGCGGACTCCCCCGCACCCGTACCTTTTCTCAAAATTGAGTTAAATAATGAACCTGTAACAGCTCTTTTAGATTCAGGCAGTGTTTGTTCAATTATTTCGGCTCAATGGTATTCGAAATTGAAATCTATTTGTAAACTTCCTGACTATTGTTCATCGTCTGTTCAATATGTTTCGGCTAATTCTTCTCCATTAGAAATTTTAGGTTCCTTATATGTCAAAATTCGTATTTTTAAATTTACTTGGAAAATTAAATTGTTTGTGGCCAAGCACTTGTCTTGCCCCATTATATTGGGAGCTGGCTTCATTTCTCACACCGGTCTAGTGCTCGAACTTCAGAGTAAGTCGTGCACATTCAAATTTGCTTTCAATTGTAAAATCCCCCTGTTAAAGTGTAATTCTGTATCATGTTCCTCTATTTCGCCTACCCAGAATGAGATGTTGTTAGACCTTAGACATCTACCTGAGGAGCAGGCTAATAGTATTCGTAAGTTGTGTCAGTCGTTTCAAGAGGTGTTCTCTGATACTCTTGGTGTTACTGACCTTATTGAATACAAAATTGAAGTCACGGATTCGATTCCGTTCCGTTTTCCATGATATAGGCTATCTCCACCTAAAATGAAGGCTCTGAAAGAAATCATTGATCAAATGTTGAAGGACGGTATTATTAGGCCCTCTAAGTCGGCGTATTCTTCACCTATTTTTCTAGTCCCGAAACCCCAAGGGGGCTTCAGGCCTGTCATTGATTATAGATCTCTCAATCGGAAGGTGGTGTTACAATCTGTGCCCCTTCCTGACCTTCATTCTTGTTTTTCATGGTTTCGTAAGGCCAAGTTTTTCACCATCTTGGATTTGAATCAGGCTTATAATGAAATTCCCCTAGCTGAAGAGTCTAAACACCTTACAGCGTTTGCCACGGACTGGAATTTGTATTAATACAACCGCGTGCCTTTCGGACTCCCCACGGGAGCAGCTGTACTCACTAGACTACAAGATAGGGTCTTCTCCGACATCAAATTCGAGTACTTGTATCACTATCTTGATGATGTCGTCGTATTTTCGGAGACTTTTGAAGAACATCTAGATCATCTGCGAGAAGTTCTCAATCACCTTCGTAAGGCTGGGTTAACTGTGAAGTTGTCCAAGGTTGCCTTCGCTAAGCCCTCCATGTCATTCCTAGGGCATATTGTGTCGCCCGATGGTGTTGCAGTCGATCATTCTAGAACACAGGCCATCCGTGATTTTAAACCTACCAAGGACATAAAAGGTATTGCCAGGTTCATTGGTATGGTGAATTTCTTCAGGAAGTTTATTCCTAACTTCGCCAATAAGGCGGCGCCCTTGAGCCTTCTTCGTAGGAAAGGCATCAAATTTGAGTGGGGACCTTCTCAACAAGCCGCTTTTGAAGATCTTAAATTAGCTCTCTGTAATGCCCCTGTCCTTGCTATGCCTGATTTCTCGAAGAAATTCGTCGTCCAAACCGACGCGTCGTCGTCGGCGGTAGCTGCAGTCCTTCTTCAAGAGACTGAACTAGGGAGGCGACCCATCGCCTATGCATCTAGGACTCTATCGGCTCAAGAAGCCAAGTATTCCATCTATGAGCTCGAGGGTTTGGCAGTCTCATTTGCCTTAGAAAAGTTCCGTCTCTATCTGGAACATGTCAAATTCGACCTGGAGACGGACAATCAAGCCTTAAGCTGGGTCTTAGGTAGGCCGCGTCGTACTGGTCGTATAGCTCGTTGGGCCATCCGAATTTCTGCCTTCCAATTTGATGTTAGGCATATCAGAGGTACTGAAAATGTTGTTGCAGACGGACTCAGCCGTATGTTTTCCAACGACGTCGAGACCCATGAACCGGTCGATAGTTCATCACCTCCCGAGTCCATACTATCTGAGGTTAATGCCATCTTAACAGATGCTCCCATGCTCTTTAGGGACACTGAGAAATACCAACGTGAAGATCCGACGCTGGCTCCGATTATGGAAACCCTTTCTTCTGGGGAACACGTCGTCCCTTATGTACTGAGGTATGGTGTTTTATGTTGCCCTTCGAGGCATGATAAGATGATGAAGGTTGTAGTTCCAGCTGTTCTTGTACCTATGATCTTTAAGTACTATCATGAGATCCCATTAGGGGGGCATCTAGGCATCTTTAAAACTCGTGAAAAGATTCGTGAAAGGTTCATCTGGAAAGGTATGGACGGTGAGATTCGTGAACTAGTAAAGGCTTGTAAATCCTGTTTGCTTAGTAAACCCACCATGTCCACCAAGGTAGGGCTTTTGCCTTCTCATCAGGCTTCGCGCCCAATGGAACGCCTGTATATTGATTATGTAGGACCCTTCCCCCAGTCGAAGGGAAATGCCAACAAGTTCATCTTTGTATGTGTAGATGGTTTTACAAGATTTTCCTGGTTATTTCCGACTAAGCTGGCTACCGCTCAGTCCATCATTACTTGTCTAAATTCAATCTTTGCTTCTTTTGGTCCGTGTCAATATATTGTGTCTGATAATGCTAAGGCTTTTACATCTAATCTATTCCGTAAATTCTGCTTTGACCTGTCCATCTCTCATGTGACAACTTCTGCTTATTACCCTCAACCATCTCTGAATGAACGGGTTAATCGTAATCTCAGGTCCGCGCTTATTGCCTATCATCATGAAGATCATTCTAGGTGGGACACGTCCCTGCATTGGTTAGCCTTTGCTTTAAACTCGGCGGTTCATGAATCTCATATGTTTACGCCAGCTTCGCCGATGTTCAAGTTTGTTCCCAACATGCCGCTCTCTAACCTCTGGTCTCTGAGTGACATTCTACCTGAGAAAATAGATCCAGATAACATTAAAGATCTTTGGAAGAAGGCTAAAACCAATCTTAAGGTGTCTCATGAAAAGGTCAGGGAAAGATATGATCGTGGACGGAGACCCACGCATTTGAAGGTAGGTGACCAGGTGATGGTCAAAAATTTTGTTCCCGCGGGCAAGCTTGCCCCCAGATTTCATGGGCCGTGTATCATTCTCGATTTCTTTACTCCCGTTACCTTATTGTTACGTAATCCAGCCACCGAGAGGATATTTAGGGTTCACCTGTCGCAGGTGAAACCTGCATAATTTCTGTGCTAACTTGCTTCATATAATCTTGAAAGAAATAGGAAGGTTATATATATTTTTTTGAGGGGTTTCTCTTTTAATAATTTTTTTTAAATATTTAAGCATTTATTGTAAATCTTCCCCGATCAGTTAAACTGCCATCCTGTCCTTACCATGGCCATTACCACGCTCCCGTCTCCTGCTAACATAACACACAGTGGCTTGTATATGAAATGAATATCTTCACGCCGCTGGCCCCTCAACCTCTCCACAAATCCTGTGCCCTCAAAAAAATCATTCTGGTCAAACAAAATTCTGCCGCCGAGCTTTAATGTTTCAGTGCCCCCGCAGCATCGCGGCGCCGTACCGGTACTGAGGCAGGGTACGGGGCCTCCCTTCTCCAATGAGGCCAACCTGTGTACGGCGAGCCGGAGTCCTCCTCCCGGCCAAGGCTGATGTGCGGCGCACAACCTGTAACTGGCCCGCGACCTGCATGTTCGCCGCGGGCGCGGCGTGCTTCAACTCCACTACTCCTATCATAGTGCGGGCGAGCGCTATCTCAGGGTACTTGAGGGGTCCGAGCGGCCTCCTCTGGACACAAGCAGCAGCGGCCAGTCTGGCCGTCTAACTTAATCAACCTTGGATATATGTAATCAGCTACATAGACATTTTATATCAACAATTACTACAGTTTTGAACCCAACTGCAATATCTGGTGGACTCAGAAAATTTTTCCTCAACTTTAAAAACTGAAAGTTTCCTTCTGAATTCAACCTCTACAAGCATAAAGACTTTACATCTAAAGTTACTATAAAGAATTCTGAAACTGAATCAAACCAAATTTAGAAAATTTTTATAAATGCTTCTGCAATTAATGTCTATATCAACATCATAACTTGGAACTTATTTTGAAACAAAAGTTAATGTTCTTCTGTGTTACCCCTTGCAGAAACTCTTGGAAGGGGAGGTCTGTACCGGGTGGTACACCCCCATGCCGCTAATTCAAACTTTACGCCAGTTGAAACTCCTCTACTGGAGGGAGTCTGAACTTTATCTACTGTGTTAATTTTCAAGTTTCTCAGAAGATGTCACTACTTGGAAATTTTGAAGTTTCTGAACTGGGTCGTTTTCGATGTATTTTTGTTTTGCCTGTAGTAAGAAGTGTGGACATTCTCTTCCAGATGGCACTACTGAAGAAATACAATTATGCACCCTAGTGCGAAGTGAAAGAACTACGTTTTTGAAGAAATTTTGTGTTCATAAGTTTGTTCTTTGTTAAATTTCTTTCAGTTATTGTTTATGTTGGCAATATTAACCCCTTCCTTCCGCCAGGTTTGAATTTAGCCAATCCCAAATTTCTTTAATTAATTTATGACCAATCAGGTGTATCTTCTTCAACTTGGATATGTTGCTTAACCCTAGCCAATAAAATTCTTGGAGGAGGGTGTTCTCATTCCTGAAACGCCTCGAACTTTCCGCGAGAGTATATAAACTGCTGATTTTCGGGTCTCCACGCCACTTCAGTAACATCTTTCAGTGTGTAAAGTACGTTGCAGGGGGCAGGAAGCGCCTCTTTCTTTGGGCAGCAGTTCATCTACAAGGTAATGGCCATTTAATAACTTCTTTTCTTGCTAGCTCAGCAGTTTAACTCTCGGGGCAGGTCCGAAGCCTTTTACCATGTAACTTTCCCCTAAAATGTAAAGACACTTAGTATCTATTCTATCTTTTAAACTACATATAAGGATAGAGAGTGCTTAACCCTCTCGAGCTCCCACTCATATTTCATTGAGGTGAACTTATTTTCACAACCGTTTCTTCCTTAACGTAATTGTTTCCTTCTATAAGTCACCTCTTTAGTATGGGATTAGCCCTTGCAGTAACGGCCTAGTGCCAAGTAGGTTTTATATAAAGTGTATTAAGAGTGCAAGAACGCCTCCTCTCAAGTTGGTATTTTAGAGGCCATGTCATTTTCCTGTTTCTTTACTTAATAGGCCTCAGTAGGTTGGGTATTTTTACCCCTGTTTTCATGTCCTTGGAGGACAACTTGAATGTGGAGTTTGGTGTGGCCTTTGATAGGCTTAAATTTTGAGAGCGAGTTGCTCTTTCTTGAAAATTGAGTTGTTGTATGCCTCGAGGAGGCTTTACCGTGTAAAGAGGAGCAAGTGCTCCTAGGCATGATTGGGGTCTTCTGCCCCTTTGTTGAATTCTGTATATCGTAAGGTTGGGCTTATAGCTCAAGAATTGTGTGTCTGGCTCTCGGAGCCCAAATCCTGTAATCACTGTAATTGTACATTTTCGAATTGTGTTTCGGCTACTGAGTACCTGTTCAATTTGTTATTTCTTATTCTTGAAAAGAAAATATAACCTTGTTAAATTTTATCTTAACTTTAATTTCGTATTTTGAGACCTGTTCACCCCCGCACCTTCTTTCACCTCTGCAAAACCACCAAACCGCGGTAACACATATCATATAGATCTTGACTTTGTATATGAATGTGACACATATGTAAATATATTAAAAGAATTGTACTCATCAAAGTGATTTGTTAATATGTATAATATTTAAATTATTTGGTTATAGTTTATTTTTTAAATGTAGTAACAGACTTCTGTATATGTGAAGCTGTTTCATCCATTTCATCATCTCATTTACATAGCATTTTCATATTTTCTTCTTTTTCGTATTTCTGTGTGATTTGTGTCAAATAATTGGTAAAAGCTGCCTATAATCGGAGTGTGTCTCTGTTGGTGGCACATTTAATAAATAAATATAATGCTACTTTTAAAGTTCACTTCTGACTATCATTCTTAGATCAGCCTTTTACGCTGATGGCAGTAGAGTGCTCACCTCCTATTTTAGTCTACACAGACGTGAAAGGCTGCAATGTTACAACATCACCTCTGTCCAGTGATCCACAGATCAGCCCTTTAGGCTGATGACAGTGGAGCGCTAACTTCCAAAGTTAGTCTACACAGACTTGATAGGTATCTTTCAACATATATTTAAATTCTGAAGCCAAAACTTTAATCTCTAGGTGATGTAAACATTATGGTATGCAATTAGAAGTCTCTAAATTTCAAATCTATGAGCTCAAAAATTTAAAATCAACAAGTGAGTGACTCCGTGGTCGCTCAGTTCTGAAACTGACGTCCATTATGTCCATATAAGCAATCCAAATATGTTATGCCTTACCCATATCCCTAGTCCCAAATGAACAATGTATACACACTATCATGTACAGAACTACAAGCTCAACTCTGATTCCCTCAGGTTGCCTCCTGTTATGTCCCTATGAGTAAAGCATATGTATTAAGCCTTACACCATGTGCCTGGTCTCATTAGTACAATGTGTAGCCAAAATTTTGTTCCAAGGTCCGCTCCAAGGGAGCTAATGCTTCTGCACATTGCCTATGCAGTGGCCTCCACGGTATGCACTAGCCTTGCATCTTGGTAGGTGTGTTAAGTACGAACTGATGTGCCCAACTTAGCACACGAGAGCGAAACGCAGGCAACCAAGAATGAGTTAAGTTGAAAATTTATAATGTCCAATAACGGACTATTATATAGGTATTATAAATTTACTCATTCAGGACAAATATTCATGTTCCCTATGGGAATCAACATCTATATCATCTGATGGCCAGGCAGGCATCAATTTTTGGAAGTGACACATACGTGTCTCATTGTGCATTGGCACTGCTGGTGGCTTCAAGTAGCCTATGCAGTGGCCTCCATGGTTTGCACTAGCCTTGCATCTTGGTAGGTGTGTTAAGTACCAACTGATAAGCCCAACTTAGCACACGATGGCGAAACGTAGGCAAGCAAAAATTAGTTAGCTGGAAAATATATAATGTCCAATTAGGGACCTTTATATTGGTGCCAACTAGGCGGCCTGCTGATCACAGGCTGACTTACTTTAACTTCGTGCAATTTTCTCACATGCCATGATCAAACCAACAAGTTTAGACCATGAGCGAAGTACAGGAGACAGAATTCGAGAACGATATGTATGGACCTGTGCTGCCTTGAACCCAAGATATTGGGATATTGAGGACTTCACCCCACGTCTTGTCTGCAGAGAGAGCTACTCACCATATAAATAGCAAATTCCATATTGTTGAGGTTTATGGGTGTAAAATCTAACTAAGCTCAACGGTACTTACTTGTCTTCTTCTTTGACACAAGCGACCAGCTGACCTACTGTGTTTTCATCTACAGTTATTTCATTCTTAATATCGTTGGAAGGCTGTAATGAACAAATATACAAAACAAATTAAGAAATGTATAGTAAACAGATAACTAGAGTAAATGTTTATAAAAAGACATGACATAGCTGACAAAATAAACTGCATAATTGCACAATAAAAATATCAATTTATTCTCCCAATGTAAAAAGGAAACAAGCAAACAAGTGTTAAGTCAAAATTATATGAAGAACAAGAATAAGAAAAGGAACTCATAAAAGATAAAGAGGACAGCACTGGAAGAGGGAGCAAAAGAAAAAGAAAAAATTGAAGGACAACAATAATCTCTGCAATTTTTTCTTCTCTTCCTACAACTTCCTGTCATCGTGTTCATCGTATTATGTGTCCTTAAATGACTGGTCACTTGTTTCTTCTTGTGTTCCTGCAGACAACTCTGATTGTCAGAAAGACATACATTGTATCTTATTATGAGAAAGGTCTACCTCTTGCCTACCATGTTCAATTTCGTACAACAAATAGTTAGTTGTTGAACTTTTCATTCACTCTAGAAAATCTGAAGGCTTTATTAATACAGACTTACAACATTTACATTCAGATTTTAAAGGATAATGATGGCCGTGTTCTCTACGCATAGCAAGTACACCGCATTCCCGGAAGCCAAAGAATTGATTCTCGGACAAGTCAGAGATTATTATCACACTCTGATGGCTAGTTGCTGGTCCAGTCAGGCTGTATGAAAACAAAGAAGTTGTTATTTGATAGAGAGAGAGTCCATAGTCTAAAAAGCCAAGAATAATGGCCAAGAAAATTTGTCTTGCTCACCACACACCGACTTATCAACTGCAGGCCATCAGGCTGAGCAGGGGTCGCTTGACAGGGTAATGTCCATCAGAGCTGTAGAGCCACAGGTTTTGGTTTGGTCTTAAAAGGATTCTGTTCAGAGAGTTTAAAACTACCTAGTATGTTTTCTAGATATGACCCGAAATGCCTAACATTTTTAAAAAAATTATGATTCAAGTGAAGTAGCCTACACTTGACTTTGTATGCAATGTTAGATTAATGTTATCTCTCGGGTTTTTTGAAAGAGAGAAACCTTACACTTTGCTTCCTCACAAGTGAACCTTCCACTGTTCTAACAAAGGTGAAAGGATTCAATTTAGTTAAATGTCATTGATTATTTCATCAATAGAATGATATTTAAATGAATTCATCAATCTAAACCTTACTAATGGCAGTTGAAGGATCATAACTAATGTCATATATTTTGAAAGTAACAACCAGCAAAAGAGAAGAAACTCCCATTGTCCTGTGTAGCACATGCTGCAAAAAAGTCAAAGATCCAAAGCACATGGATAATACTTCCCTGGAAAATCACAAGGCTCAATTCATCTCAGATGAGTCTCTTCAGGATCGGCTGCATCTACGGATATGCCACGAAGCACATGCATTTAGAATTATATTGACTTTAATGTAAAATTTTATATCGGAAAGACAAACCCGTTTGTTCACAACAACAAAGCTTTAAACAACAATCTATATTAACTTCATATTCGTGCAATGAACCAAGGTTTGTGAGCTACTATTAAAGGGCAAGAGCTAGTGGTAGCAGGCAGAAATTGGAAGAAAATCTGGACTGTAAATGGACTGATTGACTTAGACAGGAGGATAAAAGAAAACAAAGAAAAAGTGAGTAGTGCAACGAAAGGTGGGGAAGTGAGGAGAGATATCAGTATCAGTGTGCAGTGTGAAGAGGGTCAGGGAGAGACGCTAAGTGAAAATGTGATCATAAACAGGGAAGAAGCCCAAGTTCAGGAAGAGAGGACAAGTGAAAAGGTGACCATAAGAAGTGAGGAAGAAAGGCAGGGGAGGGAAAGCAGTGAAGAGGGCAGGCAAGGAAGGGAAAGCAGTGAAGTGAGGGAAACGCAAAGACTGAGAAGTGAAAACAGTAGAGTAAGGCAAGATCAGGGTAAACAAGTAAGGACACAGGTAACCCGGCAGAGGCTCGGGCAGAATCTCGATCTGAGCCGGGACGGACAGAGAGATAGAGAATTTAGGGCCATGTTGGCAGCTATTTATAGCAAGAAGAAATAACAATAATAAAGTGAGTAAGTAAGTAATTAAGGGCATGATTGTCGAAGAAGTAAGAGATGTAGGTGGTGTTGTGGAGTTGGAAGTTATGATGGTATTGTTTGTGAAGGCTGAAATGTGGTGATGGAGAAGTGATATGTAAGTTATGACGTGTTATGGGGCTGAAATGAGGTATTGGAGAAGTGGTGGTATAAGATGGTGGAGGGCAGAAGGAGAGTGTAAAAAGTAGAGGTGGTATTTGAGGTGGAGTTGGTGTTAGATTGCTTAAATGTGGTGGTGGAAGTTTTTGAGGGCTTGGTATGTATGAGTATGTGTTTTGATTAAATTAGGAGGTGCTATATTGTTGAAATGAGGTGTTGGAGAAGTGGTGATATAAGATGGTTGATGCAGAAGGTGAGTGTTATTGTCGAAGCATGGATGAATATGTAGGTAATGAAGTGTGTTTAGAAGGAGAGTGTAATGGTCGAAGAAGCAGAGGTGGTATATGAGGTGGAGTTGGTGTTATATTGCTGAAATGTGGTGTTGGAAGTTTTTGAGGGCTGGGTATGTATGAGTATGTGTTATGATTAAATTAGGAGGTGTTATATTGTTGAAATGAGGTGTTGGAGAAGCGGTGATATAAGATGGTGGATGACAGAAGGCGAGCGTTATTGTCGAAGCATGGTTGAATATGTAGGTAATGAAGTGTGTTTATATTTGGAGATGGAGGAGTGGTGGTAAACGTAATAGAGAATTTAAGCGTGGAAAGGGATGAGATTTGAGAAGTGGTGTTTTGTTTGAATAATTGTCTTGAGGTGTTTTATTGGGTGGAGTTGAAGTTGTAAAAGATGTGTCTGTATAGTGAACTTGACGGTGAAGGTGGTATGTGTTGGTATAATAGGTACAGGGTAATAATGGAGTAAGTTGAAGTTATTTGCATGTGAATCTGTGCTGGTATGATATAGGAACAAAAGTCGAATGTAAGATACAAAGAAAATTGGTAAAGTAACGAGTGTATTGCTATAATATGTGAAAGGTGGTGTTAGAGAGGCAGTAGATATGAGTGTTTGGTATTTATAGGTGAAATTTTGGTTTGGTGGCGTAATGTGGAAGAAAGCTTGGTAGGTAAATCTGATCATTTAATTATGATTACAGGAGAGTAAGATGAGGTGCTATTTTGAAGGACGAGATGGTATATAGTGTGGAGGCAATAGTATTTGTGAGTGGTAGGGAATTTTTGGAGGTGGTGGGGTGATTTTAATGCGGGTTGGTAGAGATGGTTTTATCTATTGCTGAAACTTTTGGATTAGGGAGGTGAAATTATTGCCTTTGTGTTTGGTATGTAAGTGCTGAAATGATGATTGATTAGTTGTATAGTGATGTAAGTGTTGAGTGAAATAAGGTCAACTGAAGATTATGGGAGTAAGTATGTGAGTTTGTAAGAGTGAATACGGGTTGGCAAATGGTGAGTCATTGATGTATTGTGTAAAATACAAATCTATTGGTGGCGAAATTGTGGAGATGGAGGGGTGTAGGAGATATGCATTGCTAAAGGACAAAGTTACAACAGGTGAGGTGTGAGGTAAACACAGTTATGGCTAGCGAGGCAAGGTCTGCCTGAGCACAGCAATGCAGAGTGGGTCATGTAGAAAAACAATGGCGGTGTGGAATGTGCAGTGTCAACAAGGACACTGGTAGAAGGAGTTGTCTGCCTCCGGGATCACGCATGTGATATTATATGTTTATATTGGCAAACGATTCATAGAGGGAATCAACCGTTGGCCAGGTGATTATTAATAGTATTATTATATTACGATTATTATTATTATTATTATTATTATTATTATTATATTTAGCTATTCATTTGTTTATTTGATAGTTGTAGGTTGGCTTAGGTAGAACTCTATTGTGAACATGTATTGGGGCTAAACGCCTGTGCTGATCATTAATAAATTCAAATATATTAACTTCATGTGAAGAAACACGCTTGAAACAGGCGATTCTCCAGATATATCCATAAAATATTTTCAACGGACTGGTCATATGAAGATTAAGTAGGCCACAGATGGATGAAAACAGAAACAATGTTTAATTAGCTCTAGTAAATGAAGGCAAACTGATGTACTGGAGACAAGATGGTTCGAAATTTAAGAGGGACAATACTGCTGGTGAGACGCTATGCAATGGAATCTAATAATGTCACTGACAGCACACGTTAGTTTTATACCAACCTTACCTTAGAGCATACGTTCTCACATCACACGCGTGCAAACTGGCATAATGAACACAGTCTCGGGTTAGCTGGAAATTTAGGTCAGTGTTGTCACGATGTTTTGGAATCGTACAGCACGAGCGTGTCCTCAAGGTCTTCAAGAAGCTTGCAGCGAAGCTGCATAGCCTTACAGGACAGTGGCACGTTGGGTAAAAGCCTTTTTTTTTTGCTAGCGGCTTTACGTCGCACCGACACAGATAGATTTTATGGCGACGATGGGACAGGAAAGGCCTAGGAGTTGGAAGGAAGCGGCCGTGGCCTTAATTAAGGTACAGCACCAGCATTTGCCTGGTGTGAAAATGGGAAACCACGGAAAACCATCTTCAGGGCTGCCGATAGTGGGATTCGAACCTACTATCTCCCGGATGCAAGCTCACAGCCGCGCGCCTCTACTCAACTCGCCCGGTGTAAAAGCCTTTAACGAGGGACGCCAATAAGTGGCAGATGTGTGTCAGCCAGGTTACCCTAGTGTCAGTGAAGGGGAAGTGCATGTTCTTGCCGTGTTAATGGACACTGCTCGATGTCATTTGGCATGTGAGCTGGCCCAACACACCGGGTCAACTTGGTACTTCAGGTGAGTTTCTATTTACAAAAGGAATTCCTCGTTGTCTCCGCTTCCATCAAGCTAATACGCAAATTATTTCCTTCCTTTAGGTCCGCCTTGGTTCGAAATCTTTCTAGACCCTCCAAAAATCCTTCTGAACATATTGTGTTTTCAGGAAATCTCGGCCATCGATCTACAATACTCAAATTTATGCATATTTATGGCTACAGGTTTCAAAATATAATATCAATATTACGTGAAAAATATACTAATGTATTTTTTTTTGCTATTTGTTTTAAGTCGCACCGACACGGATAGGTCTTATGGCGACGATGGGATAGGAAAGACCTAGGAATTTCAAGGAAGTGGCCGTGGCCTTCATTAAGGTACAGCCCCGGCATTTGCCTGGTGTGAAAATGGGAAACCACGGAAAACTATCTTCAGGGCTGCCGACAGTGGGGCTCGAACCCATTATCTCCCGATTACTGGATACTGGCCACACATAAGCGACTGCAGCTATCGAGCTCGGTCTAATGTAATTTAATTTACAGTAATCATGCAAGATATTAGTCTCTATACTCTAGATACTATCAAGACAAACTCGAACATTCTACACAGGTCATTAACATATATACTATGATTTTTTTTGTTAAGAATGAAGCCATGTTTTCCGGTGTTGACTTAGTTAAATGTAACAAAGGCTTTTCAGTCTGTCAAACACACAGCAAATAAAATGTAAATAATAACACTATAAACATACCTGTAAAATACACACTAACATACAAAGAATGACATGTTTCGTTCTACAAGAACATCCTCGGATTCTATCAAATCACTTAAAAACAAGCTTATATATGTACAGTATTGTTTACGTAGCATAAATTTGTCAATGATAGAGAGTTTAGTGATAACATGAAACAGTAATGACAAAAATAACATATGTACAATTATTAATATAATGAAAACTTATGTACTTATCTAGACTGCCGATGTTAAGTCTGTTGTCACCAAACACTATCTCAGGGCTGTGATAGTGGAAAGTTTTTGGTGGGGCACGCTGCGCGTGGAGAGGGGAGGGCAAGGAAGGGAGGGGCCTTGTACAGCGATGTGGCTCTCTCCTATTGCATGATTAAATCGAGTACACTATACAGTAGAGAGGGGAGGGAGAAGTAGGGCAGAGCGGCCGGAGCGCTGTGGAACCTTCCATCAATATTGAAGAGGGGAGAGATGTTATTGACCTATTTCATGTTAAATGTACCTTTATGTAATATGGATGAATGCAATTTAATAATTATTTTTTAAAGTAAGGAACGGTATTATTATTATTATTATTATTATTATTATTATTATTATTATGATAAAAGCAATTTAATGAGTAGGTTTTGTCAGATATTATGTGAGTAGAGAGAATAGGGGGAATTATTTAAATGTGTATGCTCATTCAGATTACTTGCATTAGCATTTTTTGCGTCGTAAATTTCTATTGCTTCTTTTATATTCAAAGATTTACTTTTATTTTCGAAGTGTAAATTTTTAGAACAGTGATGATGTTTGTGAAATGCCGATTATATCTGACCACGTTTTTGTATCTTGTATGGAAATTACATTTTGTTTGACGCCACATATATAGGTATTTTACAGGTATGTTTATAGTGTTATAATTTACATTGTATTTGCTGTGTGTTTAACAGACTGAAAAGCCTTTGTTACATATATACTACGAGGAGCTGTTTTATCAAAAACTTGGTGCTGTAATCTGATTTTCCCTCACGTATAACGACGTTTAATATTTTATCAGCCAATTTTACTGTGTTAAATATAATTAAGAACGTTAATAATCTGATAAGGCCAATTGAATGCCTTTAATGTCCAATTAAGATATATTTTATGAAGAATATTTACAAAAACTCAATGCTGTATTCAATCTTAATAATATCCACAAGCAATTTGACAACATCATTTATATTTTTATATTCAAAAGATTGTATTGTATCTCATAAGAATTATTCCAGTCTTTGTATTTTAAATATACAACTTTTATGGTATACACCCAATGCCAAAAATTAGTTGAAGGACAAGTTGTACATACATAAATTTTAAAATTATATTAGTGTAGTTTTCAGAATGCCTTGTAACAGTTTTCTTAGGCTGATGATGGCAACTATAAAATAAAATAAAATAAAATAAAATAAATAAATATCTGACGTATTAATAACTTCACAACTTTGTAGTATTGTATAGGTGGAACAGCTTACCCATATTTCCTAATGAAAATCTTGATTCTATATGGACCAAAAATGAAATTTTTTAACCCATATATGCCCACCGCCCCATTTTTGGGGCAGCTGGAATTTTATTTTTATATTTCAAGGAATTTCTTCCTGAGGTAAGTTTGATGTTATATTTCAAGAGGGTTGGCATTGGTGGATAAGACCTGGGTCCCTGCCAACACACAGCTGCTTCAACATAACAGTTATTCATTGTTGACTACAGCTCATTGTGAACATGCAACATGACCTCTCAGAACAAGTAAGTATTTTAATTATTATTGATAATTATTAGTATATTTGTGTGATTCCTTATGGTATATAACTTGCATAATGTTGCTGTAATAGAATATAGCTGGTTATTTGTAATTTGAGTACTGTTTCCAGTCATTTCTTTCAATGCCCCAAAAATGGGGCAATGGGCATGGGCGGGTACACCTTATTTTATAGTACAACATTACGGCAGCATATGTTCTACTGACTAAAATAATTTGTGTTATGATATGTAGATATACACGAGTTACAGATTCCCTATCCTACGCCGTAACTGATTATGAAACACAATATGCATCGAGTAATCCAGCAAAAATGTTGTAAAAATAACGGAACAAATGATTATAGACTATCATCTGCATTATATCAGTATTGTTACCTACTGTAGATATATCGTTAAAATATTTTCACGTGTTTCTTATAATATTTTAGGTTGACCATCGATGAAATCTTGGCGATTCTTGAGAGTGACGACCAACAATTTGCAAGTGCTACAATATACACTTGTCCTCCGGAAAATCATCTTCATAGTGATGAGGAAAGTGGTGACGAAGACGGAAACATCAATCATCTATCTGGGAACCAACTTCGGGCTGAGGGAGAGCTGCGGGCTACTGTCATTTCTGAAAATCGATTTGAAGAAATGGTATTGGGAGTACCTGAGATACGGGATGATACTAGCTGTGCTGACCAAGTAGCATCATCAGGTAGTCACAATGAACAGACTGCATCCTCAGCTACTTCTAGTGATAACTACATGTTATCACCTCCCCGAAAGAAGAAAACATTGCCACCAACACGTAAGTGGGAACATGTTGATATACCCTCCAAACCTGAACACGAATGGACAAGACCAGAATTTTTAAACACAAACAAATCTCCTGTAGAACTTTTCGAACTATTTTGGGATGACCAAATAATAAACACCATTGTTAATGAGACAAAACGATATGCCATGTTTAAAGGTAACCATAATTTTGATGTTGACGTTAATGAAATCAGGTTACTTATTGCCATATTACTTTTGAGTGGATATTGTACTGTTGCTAGGCATCGTCTCTACTGGGATTCAGGTGCTGATACTTACCATCCCGGGGTCGCAGGTGCTATTTCAAGGAATAGATTTGAAGAATTACTTCGCTACTTACACATTTTTGATAATAACACTCTAAATCCAAATGATAAATTCGCAAAAGTGCGCCCACTTTGGGATCATGTAAATGGAAAATGGTTAAAATTCTTTCCTAAAGACGCGTACTTGAGCATTGATGAAACCATGGTCCCATACTTTGGAAGACATGGAACCAAACAGCACATCCAAAATAAACCGGTAAGGTTCGGCTTCAAAGTGTGGTCTATGTGTTCGCGATTAGGGTATCTTGTTCAAGCTGAGCCTTATCAAGGTGCCTCTACAGGTAACACAAACCCTGACCTTGGTGTTGGAGGATCAGTAGTTGTAGACATGGTGAATAAACTGCCTCAAGGTTCGGCATATAGTATATTTACTGATAACTACTTTACATCCCTGCCTCTCTTATCAAAACTAGGAAGAAGTGGTCATGACTGCACTGGCACGATTCGTAATAATCGTATTGAAAATGCCCCTCTCCAGGACCCTGCTGTAATGAAAATGCTTCCACGAGGTGCTTATGACCAAGTCACAGATGTAAACTCAGGAATAACTCTCGTAAGGTTTAACGACAATAATATTGTAACTCTGGCATCCAACAGAACAGGTGTTTCGCCAAAGGGCATGTGCAGTCGTTGGAGTTCCAAGGAAAGAAAGAGGATATCCGTAAAACAGGTAGCGCTTGCTGCTCAGTATAATCTATATATGGGAGGAGTGAACCGGCTGGACCAAAATGTGTCAGCTTATCGGCCTGGTATAAGGATGAAAAAATGGTACTGGCAGCTTATACTGTTCCCGTTGGGCTGCAGTATCAATAATGCATACCAGCTGTATAGGATGACTCCTGCAGGAATGGATAAAGGCACTTGTGATTTTTTGGGCTTCATACGTTATATTGTCCAATGTTACCTAGGAAAATACACCAATCGTCCTGCAATTGGTAGACCTCTGAAATCTGTGAAACGGCGCGTGCAAGATGAAGTGCGGTTGGATGGGGTTGGGCATGTAATAATATCAAACCCAACCCAGATTCGATGCGCAGAATGCCATAAGAACACTACCAAGAAATGTAGAAAATGTGATGTGGGCTGCCATGCTAATTGCTTTGAGAAGTTCCATTGTTAAGTGATATAAAGCAAGTGATTTCCATCAAACGTTCTTATGTTTTTACGTGTATAATGGTAACAAATGGAAATAATTTAACAATCTCTCTAACTTGGAACACTATTCTTTGTTTATTTGACGAGTTTTATATTTTGTATTTGTATTTCTTATGATGTAATTGAATGTGTGAACGTAGTAAACTTCTAGTCAAAAGGGAAAGTAATTTGCTTTACATGTACCCTCCCATGCCCACCGCCCCATTTATGGGGCGGCACTTTCCTCACGACTGGAATAGGAAACAATTTATTTTTCATTTTTTACAACATCAGTGCATCCATTTGACCATTTTATGTGAAGATGGAAGATGTTCAAAACGAAAAAAAAAGTTGGGCATATATGGGTTAAATTAAATAAGGCAGTTAAGGCCAGATATCGGCCTTGCTGTGGGGTGGTTACCCTTGATAGACTTGGTACCGGCCTATGACTAACATTTCCTGTGTCTTGAAATCGTCTCCAAAACCTGGAAATGAAACTTGGCACATTCAAGGATACGGCGACTTCGGTCCGTGTCTGGCCTGCTTCCAGGCGGCCGAGTATTCTACCCTGCAAGACGGGGTCCAAATGGCGTCGTTGTGCCTTTATGTTGTCACGATCACCATGAGGCTACACTCCGCACACTATAACATGGCAAACACAACTGAGGGAATATGGGGCGCAGGCACTGGCTGGGTTTACCTTGCGGTTACACCGCCAGTCAAAGCTGAAAACACTCCTTTCCTATACAGAGCGAACACGTAAGGTTGGTATGTGCATATCACTGAGATTTATTGAATAAAGGTGCCGGTTTCAATATTTAAATGTCATCATCAGCCATAAATACTTTAATCACACAATTGAGAAAGGACATGATAATTAAAATTGACGTTATTATACATAAATAAAAACATAGTCTTTTAAGAATAAAAGATGAAAAAGTTTTGACATGTTATCGACGTATAAAAGTCTTTTGAATCGCTTATTTACACTGTGTGCTGAATAAAATTGTAAAAAAAACTTATAGCAATCACTTGATACACTGTTAATATTGATCTGTTTATGTACAAATACTCAAACCTTCGCGTCATATTTACGGTTGCATTTGAATCTATGGCCTGGCTAACTTGCCATTGAAATCTGTATCACTTTATTCCTTCTCGCTCCTTTTCCCTGTGCGACTTGGGTCGCTAAATGTAATTGCATCTTCTCCACCCGCGAGGTTATATTCCATCGTTCATATACGATGTTTCCTGATCTCATGTCTCTTAGCTACTGGTCTGATGTTGGACCAGCAGAAGAGCGAGTCTTAATTGGCCCGCTCGCTGTCCTAAGTTCTTTTACTGTACATCGCCGGGTAGCGTGAAGTCAGTTGATTGTCGAGCGCCATGAAGGTCAGAAATGTGGTGGTTCTTGGTTAGAGCGTCTACCTACCTCAACATGCCTGGATAGCATGTAAAGGATCAGGGCTAACGCCCTGAAGTGTTGTTTTCATCTTATTTTCTTTCCTGGAGTGGACGTCCGCTACTTATTCTACTTAATTCTATCTCTATGAATTTGTAAGTAACCTACATCCCAAATGACGCCATGCGTTAGTTTCCACTCATGGACCAAAATGAAAGTCTACATCAAGATGATATTATTTTCCTTTTCTCCTGGAGCTCGATGACCTCATCTTGGAAGTTTATTTAAAATTGCAGTCGCATGCTGTCGGAGAAATACCGAATTGATGGTTCTTCTGTTCTCACAAATTTTAAAATGTTGTAACACGTTTGATTTTCGGCCTACTGTCTGCTCCGTTTTAACCTACTATGAGTACAAGAAAACCTTTTCGACGAGATGTTCTTGGCACTAAATAATGTTCCTGTTTCGGATTTAGTTAAAGAAGTTAGTAGTGAAATAATTTAATAATGTGAAGTCATCCATTAAAAGGATTGAGATCGCAAGATTATCTCCGTGGATCGGGATCTATTTCTTTCTTTAAATTTTATCTTTACTGTCTATCTTTTACACTTCAGTACCGCTTACTGTTGTTGTCGTCTCCATGGCAACCGTCGTCCATGGGAACTACTGTTTTGGATTATTGATAAGGATTGATTATGTTGCTGAATTAATTAGTTTTGTGAGGAGCGTACCATTAAGTTGGGAGCTGTTGGCTCTTAATTCTTCGCCTTAGTTGATTTATGAATTGAATGTGCGAGTTCTTCCTATTGGTTTGAGCTGGATTGCTCTTCATCCTGATTTCATTCTATGTGTGCTTTTTTTGTTGATTAGAGCTGCTTGCTCTGACAACTAATGATTGATTTCTAATTTTTGGTGGGCACATTACCATTCTGGTACTATTTTGTTTTTCCATTTCGAAGCACGGTGAATTTTTGAGGTCGTTTCGTGACCTGTTTAATGTCTATCTATCTTTGTGAGCGCCTTCGGTTTTGGATATGCTTTCTGTGAATGTTAATTAATTTTCCTGTTGTGCCTATTGCGACCCGGTTCATGGGATGATCTCGCAGCCTCACCTTAGCAGTGTTTCACCTAATGTACATAATGATTCCTTTAGAAAGGATGCAATTAATTATTTGTACGCAAGTAAATTTTTGAAAGATTAAGATTGAGCCTCCCAGGCACGCAGTAAAGTTTAGTCCATGGATATTTTCTGACAACCAATTATCTTGTAATTTAATCTCGATTTAAGTCTATCTACAAATTAAATTGAAAAGCGCCCCTCGACACTAGGTATACATTTCTACTCAATTCAGAATTATTTAATAAACCCATTTAAAATATTAATTCGTCATCTCAATTCAGAGTTTATTTCATTCATCAAATTATCATATTAATTCATTTTTCAATTCAGTGTTTATCTAATTTAATCTAATTATCATATTAATAATCTAATTATCATATTAATTTGTTATCCCAATTCAGTATTTACTTTATTGATCAATTTACCATTTTAATTACTTAAACTGTTTGTCTTTGTGAAGGTGCACCTGTACTTTCAAGGGTGTTGTATTTCCTATCATATGTAACTTTCTCTTATAGCAGAAATTAAATAATTTAGTTTTTTGAAAAACTCGCAAATTTTTCTTTCATGGTTTCTAATATTTCCTACCGTGCAAATCTTTTGGTTCGGTGTGAGCTGCCTCTGGTTTATGGCCTGTTACTGAACTATTTGGTGAGTATTCTCTGTTTTCCTTCTTAAGTTTTTAAAAAAAGGAATATTTGCTATCTCTTGCTCTTCGTTTACTTGTACGAGTAAATGCCGGTACGACTGGTATGCCGGTTATATTTAGCTATAGATCGAATTGTATTTAATATTTTATTCCAATTTTCTCTATTTAGCGGTATACTGAATGCCCGGTCTGCTGTAGGTAGCACATTTTCGACTTTGCGATGGAATGAATATTTCTTTATGGTAGTAGCGGCCTGTGTCGGTTTCCTGTAAATATTGTATTCTATCGAAGTAGGAAGTCTGTTTAACGTGAGATCTAGAAAATGAATGCTTCCATTTTACTCAGATTCCAGAGTGAACTTTATCTATGGATCAATATTGTTTAAATTGTTTAGGGTGGAGCCTGCATAAGTAATTCTTTTGTGAAGGATAACGAGAGTGTCATCTACAAATCTGGCCCAAAATTTTATGTTCGCAAAGTCACTATTGTTATTAATTGCCGTATGCTCTAAATAGTCAATGTATATTTCTGCTAATATCCCTGAGGCTGGCGACGCCATAGCCAACCATCCTGCAGATATATGCAATTATTAAAAAGGAAGAAATTACTCTTAACTACTAGTTTCAAAATTTCCATGAAATCTAGAATCTCGAATTTACTGAGGTTACTATTTTTATTTAAATTATTTTGGATAATAGGAAAAAGTTTCTTTGTACTGACACTCGGATACATATTTGTTGTATCGACAGAATGCAACGAGTGGAAAGGCTGTATTTCAAAGCTCTCTTGCTTTTTAATTAACTCAATGGTATTTTTCACAGAATTATTCGACAGAAAAGGATAATTCTTTATTAGAAATTTCTGGATAAATTGTGTTAATTTATACAATGGACTTGGCCTATAATTGATGATGGGGCGTATGGGGACGCCAGCCTTATGGATCTTAGGTAAAGCTTTTGCTACTGGCAGTCCGGGGTTCATACTTATTAGTTTTATCTTCTCTTGTTCTGTAAATAAAAACGAGGTATTATGGGACTGATTTTAGGAGACGTTGTATCAGTTGGGTCGGATCTTTTTAGTCACAAATATTATTATAATAATATTTATAGATCCACCTCTTCAGTACAATGCAATACAATCCACTATTTTATGTGGTTAAAATATATACATAATACATAAAGGCCTTAGGTACATGTTTCACCATTTTTTACGGGCATTATCAGCCTATATCAATCTTAAAAATTAATGGATACGGGATCTTTCTAATCTTATAAACTATAGAGAAAAATGTTGGACAATGATCTCATAAAATGCTGTACTATAACATCTAAAATAGGGATATTGCACGGAAAGTACGTTAAAATACTGTGAATTAACAGTTTTTGAAGATTATAACGTGGTTAATCATGAATATTTGAGCGTTTAAAACCAAAATGGATCCTCTTTTTATACACCATTAGGACTGTGACGGCCTTGAGTGTATAAGCACTATCATCCAAAGGGGATGGTTACTCCATTCCCATAGCATGAGTTCAATATAGTAAAATCAATGTCAGTTATTTAAAATAGAAGTGTGCACATATCAAATGTGTTAAAATATGTACAGTTGATTTATCAGAAAGTCGTAGAAAAGAAGATGGGACTACTTGTGGAGGCATTGCTAAAGCTAAAATGTTGTGTCAAAGCTAGCTTATGTCAGTATTTAGTTATGTTAGTACGGTAATCAATTGGATTCAAAAGACGGTCAAGTGGGTGTTATTAACCCTGTTGAAACATTTGTTCGAAGAAATGATCGAGTTTTACCTGAAACAAAATGTTAAAGAGAGTTAGTTAAATAGTATTGTGCATGAGACTTCCCGTATGTCAAAAATGCCTAAGGCGGTGTTTACTCGTACAATGCATGTTAAGTACGTCGGGCTGTTCCAGAAACCTTTCTACTGCTAGTATTATACCGGTGCGGCTGAGGCGGTGAAGGACACGGGGGGGGGGGGGAAGGGGAGCGGATCCTTGCGTGCAGGTGTTGTTGTTTGAGGGCTGTTAGGAGCAGAATGGGCGGGCCTAACATTTGGCGAGGTGTTGGGAACTTTAGAACAAAAAGTTCTAAAAGTCTGCAGGATTGTATTGTTTCGACTTCACAATACCTAATAACTTTAATGTTAGCTCATATAAAGGATATTTTGCCTCTGTGGCATCATTAAGATTATGGTCTTGTTATAGGCTTGGTCTAAAAAGATGTAAAGACTTTCTAATTCATTCATAAGTTTTCCTTTGCCTATACATGTTAGAATAGTGAGATCCTTATCAATTGATGTAAACTGGTGTCCTGTTTCACACATATGTGAGCTCATCACTGGATATTTGTTATGTTTGAAGGCAATGTAATGCTCCGTATATCTCGTATAGAAGCTGCGCCCAGTTTGACAAACGTAACTAAATCCACACTGAGCGCAAGTTAGTCTGTAAATACCAGATCTCGAAAAATGGCTGTTTTTATAATTGACTTTATTATGATTAAAAAATATACTTTGATTTGTATTTACTGTTCTGAAGGCGACATTAATGTCATATTTCTTGAGTGTGTTTGCGATCTGGTGGACGGCTGGGTTGTTGTATGTAAACGTGGCATTACTAGTTTTTTAGGTTTATCCGGAATGAGATTCGTGGATAGTTTTTATTTAACTTTATCAATTAACCGGTTAATCATTTCAACTTTGAACCTATTAAGTTTAGCCAAGTTCCTTATATAGTTTAAAACAATTTTTAAGCTGAGAGGGAAGAGTGGGATTTTCAAAGCTCTGTGTATTAATTTATAGAATGACGCCTGTTTATGAGTATTGGGATGTAAAAAGGAATTATTTATGGTTATAGGAGATTGTGTGGCCTTCCCGTATATTTGAAATCCAAAAGTATTATTGACGCGCGTGATCGTTATATCTAGAATATTTACGGACTGTTTAACTTCGTCTTCCTTAGTGAATTTTAGATTAGGGTCAATTTTATTTAATTTCTCTAAAACTTCGTCACTGTTAGTAACATTTTTGTCAATAACCACAAAGGTGTCATCCACGAATCTTAGCCATAAACATATAGCTTTTATATGCGCTTTGATGTCCTTATGCTACGTTGAATCCATGAAATGTCGGCCAAGATGCCGGACAAAAGGTCACCCATGGCTAAGCCAGTCTGTTGATAACTCTTTCCGTTAAAAGAGAAAAGTTGTTATTCAATACAGAATTCAATATCTTCATAAATTCATAAATTTCCACCTTACTCAGGCTGCTACATTTTGAAATATTGTCAGAGATTATTTCAACCATTTCTTTAGTAGGTATATTTGGATACATGTTTATGACATCATAGGAACACATTATGTGGTTATGTTGTAAGTCAAATCTACTTAAAATATCGCAAAATTTGATTGAATTCTTTAAAGGATGTTTATTATTAAACAAATAATGATGTTTTAGAAAACCGTGGATATATTTGGAAACATTATAGGTAGGGCTATTACGGCAATTAATAATCGGACGTACGGGAATGTTGTTCTTATGGATTTTAGGTAGGGCTCTGGCTACTGAAATGCTGGGGTTCATGTTGATAAGTCTCTTTTGTTCCTGTTCATTAAGAAGGAATGTGGTGTTCTTCATTATAGATTTTAAATTGCATTGTATTCTTACAATAGGATCTTTGCTAGCGATTGTACAGATCTTATCCTTAAAAAATTAGTTTTATTTAGGTAACTGTCCTTATCCAATAATACTATAGACCCTCCTTCATCAGCTTCTGTGACTAAGATGTAACTATCTTCTTTTTTAGTTCTGAAAATACGTATTACTGTTTTTGATTAGAATCACATTTAGTCCTTTAGCTAGGGTTCGTAATTTCCTATTATGTCAAATCTAGTGTCAGTTTGAACTTCAAAGGGGAGTTTAGAAATGTTAGCCTCTACCTCAGCTACTGCGGTAATTATATCCAAGTTCGTTTTTATTCACTAGGCCAGTTATACTTCGGACCCTTATTTAGGAGTTCCATTTCTATTTCAGAAAACTGCACACTGGTTAAGTTAACAATTGCAGGTGTGTTGACACGCGGAGTACTTGCTTTTGTTTATCTGTATTCTGTACAATGAACTGTGTTTGGGATTCTTTGAATGCGTTCATTTCTTATCTAATGTAGTCTGTTTCATGTCCAGTAAAACCATCATTTTGTAGTCTACGTGCAGTTGGAAATAGTTCCATTCTAAGGGCAGCAATGCTTGGGTCACTGTTAAATGAATTTTATATAGATTTAAGTTCAATTGCAATTTCTTTTCGTATAGTGACCTAACTTCATTCCTTAACCATATTTCAATTACTTTGTTTTGGATTTTGTTCATACATGGAATGGTTAAGTTTCTTCTTTGTGTAGGTTTCAAAAATTTTGGGATCAATTTTAGTTTTAAACATTGCTTCAAAAATGTTATATCCTTAGACAACTTGCATATTTTAATTTTGAGATTGATAAAACCTATTTAATTTGAGTTTTGCCTGGTTGGCTACTAAGTTACAAGTAACTATCCTCATTTTGATTCTGTATAAGATGACGTATATCACAAATATCATTATAATATTTATAGATCCACCTGTTCAATACAATGCAATAAAATCCACTATTTTATGTGGTTAAAATATATAAATAATAATACACAATTCACAGATATATGTTTCCCCTCTTTTTTATGGGCATCATCAGCCTATAACAATCTTAAAAATTAATGGATACGGGATCTTTCTAATTTCATAAACTATAGAATAAAATGTTGGACAACGATCTCATAAAATGTTGTACTGTAACATGTAAAATTGGGATATTGCACAGAATGTATGTTAAAAAATACTGTGAATTAACAGTTTTTGAAGATTATAACGTGGTTAATCATGAATATTTGAGCGTTTAAAACCAAAATGGATTCTCTTCTTATACATCATTAGGACTGTGACGGCCTTGAGTGTAAAAGCACTATCATCCAAGGGGGATATTTACTCCATTCCCATAGCATGAGTTCAAGATAATAAAATCAATGTCAGTTATTTAAAACATAAGTGTGCACGTATCAAATGTATTAAAATATATATGGTTGATTTATCAGAAAGTCTTAGAAAAGAAGATGGGACTTCTTGTGGAGGCGTTGCTAATGCTAAAATGTTGTGTCAAAGCTAGCTGTTGTCAGTGTTTATTTATGTTAGTACGGTAATCATTTGGCTCCAAAAGATAGTCAAGTGGGTGTTATTAACCCTGCTGAAACATTTGTTCGAAGAAATGATCGAGTTTTACCTGATACAAAATGTTAAAGAGAGTTAGTTAAATAGTATTGTGCATGAGACTTCCCGTAAGTCAACAATGCCTAAGGTAGTACTTACTCGTACAGTGCGTGTTAAGTACGTCGGGCTGTTCCAGCAACGCTAGCTAGAAGTAAAATGGTCAGTCAATCCAGTGGATCTGTAAATATTATAGTAATATTTTTTATATATGTCATCTTCAATACGGAACCAAAATGAGAATAGTTACTTGTTATCTTTTTTAGTCACTGTAAAGGAGCTTTTCTTGAAAAATTCCTCATATTTGGTGTAATCTGTTTCTAAAATTATTACTGTCGTGTTCCCTTTATCTGCCCTAGTGATAATGAGGTTCTTTTCTCTAATTTCCTTTTGCTATTTGCTTTACGCCGCACCGACACGGATAGGTCTTATGGCGACGATGGGATGGAAAATGCCTAGGAAGTGGCAGGATGCGGCCGTGGCCTTAATTAAGGTACAGCCCCGGCAATTGCCTGGTGTGAAAATGGGAAACCACGGAAAACCATCTTCAGGGCTGCCGACAGTGGGGCTCGAACCCACGATCTCCTGATTACTGGATACTGGCCGCACTTAAGCGACTGCAGCTATCGGGCTCGGTAAATTTCCTTTTTTTTTGAGGTTTATTACCTGTTCCCGTTCTACAAAATATTCTTGGTTTCTATTGTTACCTGTAGATAATGCTTTTCTTTTTGATACATAGATTTTGTTCAGTTTTCTCCTATTATCGAATCTGACCTCATCTTGTATTTCCGGGGGCATTTCACTAACAGCTACTTCCGACTCAACAATCATTATGGTATTGGCATTGATTATATTCATGTTCGACGAATTGTGTTTCCGACCTTTTTCTAGTATCTTGTTTTCCTGCTCTGTTAGTTCTGTTTTTGACAAATTTATAATGGGAGGGTGAAATTTCTCAATCAAGTTCTTTAAATTGTTATGATTTTCTATTTTGCTTTTTGTACCCATTTTTTGTCGCATTAGCCTTAAGTGTGTTGAGATTTCTGTCTAGCACGAGCTGTTTTTGGGCTAATATTTCCTGCTCTCTTCTTGAAAACTTCTCCTTTCTTTTCAAGAAGAGAGCAGAAAATATTTTAAGTTCAACATTGTGACTAACTTAATAGGTGTTATTTATTTATTTATTTATGAATCAAAAATTATTCTATTTCAAGTGTTTTATTAAATGACAAAGCAAACACAAAGAAACATTTTATTCTTTTTCAGATTTAAATAAGGATTTGAGTTCCAAGAGCAGAGCAGATTTAAAATTTCAGCATAGTGACTAATTTAATAGATTTTATTCAATAATGATTTGAAAATTTATATTTTAAAGTCTGTAATAAATAACATAGTAAGTAAGTAAAGTGAAAACACAAAGAAATTTTTAACAATTTCAAAGAATTATATATAATTGTCCTGTTGATACGTATATTTGTAATAATGCACAAAGTCCAAATGTTATTGAATTTTTGGCACCGCTGAAGAAGAGAGTAGTTAGCTCTAGAAACATGTACGGTAATTAAGTTAAATAAAATATTTAAAGTACTGACTGGGCAGGAACGTGTTTTATAAGTCAATACGGACAGGATTAATCAACATGGTGGAAATAATCCATGCTAATAATATTCTCGCCATATAATGGGAAGACAGAAAGGATGTGCATTTACTTTCAACTGTTGATAAGGACTTGGACTTTGATGTGAAAATTCAAAGAAAATGAGGCTGAGAGGAAGTAGTGAAAAACCCCAAGGGTACTGGAAGATAACAACCAGAAAATGAATACAGTATATCATCAAGACCAAGCCCTTGCAATGCGATGGACTATGCTGTATCTATTGGATATGGCTATCTTCAATTCATACATTGTGTTCATGAAGGTTACTGGCAGGTGGCTGTATTATACAGAATTTCTCAGAGCATTTGCCAAGCAATTGTTGCAGAGTGTTGCTCTCCTGCCTAGGACAACAAAAGGAAGAACTCCCAGTCAACACAGCCACCTAAGACTTCAGGCAAATGTATGGGGCATTTTCCAGTGCCTGTTCCTCCAACAGAAAGGAAGAAACTTCCTTCTAGGTCCTGCAATGTTTGCAAGGGTCATAAAATAAGGTCCGAAGAGAGGTGACTGTGAAAAATGTGGTATTACTCCATCTGGAGAGCTGCTTCAAAAATTATCACACAATGATTCACTACTGAAGACTGAGAAACAGTTAATGAACAGTTAGACATTGATTTGTAAAGTATATAGCTTTGAAAAAATGCCAGTTTTTGACCAAGCATCAATATACAAAATTAAAACACAATTTTCTAAACTAAATAGTTTTCTGTCCCTGCAAGTTAGACTAGTAGTCAGGTTCCAATGGGTTATTTAAAGTATAGTTTCAGAACTTTGCTGCTTTAAAAGTGGGAAACCACAAAAAACATATCTTTGGAAGAATGGCTGAAAGAGAAGTGCAAGGATGTTCAAGGCTTTATGGTCTGAGGAAAGGTAGAAAATGCATGCCGACAAATCAATGAAGCCTTTGGAGAAAGGAAAACTAGGTAAGAAAGAGTAGTGATGGGTGACACAACAGTGCTGATGAATTCAATATGGAGGAACATAGTCAACAGCTTGCTGATAATCCTATGAAACTACAGTCCAACAATCGGGCTCATTTCATATGTGCATCTTTCCCACTTTATCCGAGCAATTGCCCCTCAACAAGAGCTCAGATGGGAAAATCTAGCAAAAAAACATAAAGCACAAATATGACAGGAACATATCCAACACCATTATCAAGGTAAAGAAGTAGATGATAGCGATCTGGAAAAATAACAGGCTGCTGATGCTGATGAAATGGGAGTCCCAATTTTGAAGTCAGAAATTGAGAAGTTTTGAAAGAACTAAGTATATGCAAGGCACCAGGAATTGATGACATACCCTCAGAATTACTGACTGCCGTAAGAGAAACCAGCTTGGTGAGGTTATTCGCTTTATTGTGCAAGATACATGGAAAAGGAGAATCGCCATATGATTTTTGGCAAAATGATGTTATATCTATTCTTGTGAAAGCCACTGCTGACAAGTGTGAAAACTATCGTACCATTAGTTAGTATGGAAAGACAATTGAGTTGGAAGACATCAATTTGGCTACAGAAGAAATGTAGGAACACATGAAGCAATCCTGATCTTAGAGGATTGAATTAAGAGGGACCAGCACACATACATATTATCCGTAGAAAAACAAAAGGCATTCATTAATAGATACCGAGAAAGAAGAACCATTTACAATATGCAAAACATCAGTCTGCTGTGATAAGAATTGAGGACATTGAGAAAGCAGCAGTATTCCTTAACAGAGTCAGGCAGGACTAGAGGTTCCCCTCCTTCACAATGTTTATATAGAAGAAAGAAGCAGTAAAGAAAATCAAAGAGGAATTTGTAAAAAGGGTATCGCAATCAAAGGAGAGGAAATCAAAGCTCTCAAGTTTGCTCATGATATTGTTTTTTATCTCAGTTTGCAGAAGATCTGGAGAAATTGTTGAATGGTACAGGCAGAGTCTGGGGGAAAGAGTACAAGACCAAAATAAATAGAACCCCCCAAAAAAGTAATGGAGTGCAGTAGAAAAAAAAGTCAGCTGACGGAGGAAAAATGAGATTAGGATATGAACTTCTAAAGGTAGCAGATGAATATTGTTACTTGGGTAATAAATAAACTAACGACAGCAAAAGTAATGAGGACGCAAAATGTAGATTACAGGCTAGCACAAGCAAGGAAGGCCATTCTTCAGAAAACAAATTTGCACTTTTCAAACAGTGATAAACAGATTACTGAGATGTTTTGAACACATTTGTCTGGAGCTTGGTGTTGTATGGAAGAAAAACATGGATGCTAACTAGCTCAGGAAAAAAAGGGTAGAAGCTCCTTAAATTGTGTTAAAAATGAATGCTGTAGTGAGTTGCGTAGATCGAATCATGAACGAAAGGTACAGAATTAAATTGGTGAGAGATCAATATCAGTAAATTTGACAAGAAGAGATAGAATGATAGGATATATCTTAAGACACCCAGGACTTGTTCAGTTGGTTCTTGAGAGAATTGTAGTCAGTAAGAACAGTAGGGGTAGAACAAGATATGAATATGACAAGCAGATCAGAGGAGATGTAGGATGTAGTAGTTATCTAGAGATGAAAAAGACACCACAGGATAGGGGCACATGAAGTGCTGCATCACATCAGACTTTGGACTGATGACTCTCAAACAATAACATGTGAGAAATTGTGTCCTGGTTAACAGTGACTGCAATTTGTTTCCAAGAGGACATGCTGAGAACCCGGTTATATTCATTAATCAAGATGAACCAGCCAGTCCAGTGCACTTACAAAATAGACTGTATTTAAACCAAACATGGTCATACTGTATTACACCTTTCTTCATATCATCCAGTATTGAATCCCATTAAGTTGATATAGTCAAGTCTCAAGAAGGGCATTTCTGAACAAAATGTGATGTACAGAATGGAAGCATTTCTATCATTTATGGTGAACAAATTGCTTCTATTACAAATGAGTACTGGAAGTAAAATTTGCGAGCACGTAAATTAATTTGAACATCAGTAATTTCAACTGAAAATTTATTTGATTATAGTGACGGTGATGGAAGCAATACTGAAATCCCAAGAGAAAGTGGTAATAAAACAACACTGCCAGCGGAGGTGAAATAGGCATGAATAGAGAATATGATGAAACAGTGGGAGGGGCATTATCTATGCCTAGATATAGTGACAGTGAATGATCCATTGTCTTCTATCAAGTGATTAACATACTGAGTTATGTGTAATGTGCTGTTATATGTGTAATTATTGGAAGGATTTCTGAAAGGCTTAACAGGAATACTATAATTTATGATGAGATTGTACAATTCATAAGGCATGCATTGTACAATATCCTTCACTTATACTCTCCTGTGTATGCTCGAACCTAGTCCTTGTCACCTTCCACAACAGCGCACTTCCCGTCCTGCACTTAAATGAATGTTCTCCACAATTTGCAAAAGCTGTACCCAAAGATTGTGACTCAGTCCTCAACACAACAAAAGTATAAGAAAGAAACCTACACCATTAGGAACCCTCCTGATGTACAACATACAGGCAGACAGGGTAAAAAGTATGGTGTATCTAGGGAGTACCATAGGACCATTGTGCTGCAATTAAATGCTGAAGAAACCAGAGACTATCTTCATTAGCAAGTGGCAACACCTATCCTGAAACGATCACAAAATCAAGCTCAAAAAGACAATAACAAAATGCTGTATCCTCTCTTCCCTACTAAATACCGTAGAGCCCTATATAATTTATTATCCACAGAAAAGAGAATCCAAACTTTCAAGATATGGATATATAATGGCAAATTGTGTAATTCCTGTGGGTTATTTTCATGTCGCACCAATGGAGATAGGTCTTATGCCAACAAAAGGATACGAAAGGGCTAGGAGTAGAGAGCAAGCAGTGGCGTTCTGAATTAAGGTACAGCCCCAACATATTAATGACATGACAATGGGAAATGATAAAAACTATCTTCAGGGTTGCCGCCAGTTAGGTACCCCACACAAAGAGCTGTCAACCTCAGCTTATCAAGACAATTTAACTCAAGAGGCTGAAATACACGTATCACATTATGAGGACTGTTACAAGTAATATTTTGAGGAAAATATTTAGGCAGAAGAGGACTTAGAATAAGATGGACATCTCGGATCAATATTTTGAATGGGTTGGAGCTCTTTGGCACATGACAAAAGGAAGATAGCCATGCTTGTAGCCAAATTCCAGTTAGGATAAGGTACCAGTAACAGTGAAGAAACCAGCCATCAGATGCCATGCATTGGAGGGACTTTGAACAATAATAGCTGCTATATATTAACTAGCATAAAATATCGAGCTACCTGAAGAAATTACGAAAATCGTTTCAAATATTGGAAATTTCACTATACATCTTTCCAAGGATCTTCAAAATGTCTGCTTAAAAACGAGGAGTTGCCCAATTAAGTCTATTCAGCAGTTTGTTAGAATTTCTATTATCAGAAAAATGACATCAAAATATTAGATTACTTCAAATGTGTTCACCTGTGTTTCTCTTGGCACTGCCAACTCTGATTTCGGTTCTTCTTTCAAACGCATCTCTTCTGATATAATTTTGTAATTGTCCTGTGGAAAAGTTAATATATTAGGCAAATTTTTCAGACACATCTGGAAATGTATTTATATATGAGTGGGCTTAACAATTCATCATTTCCTAGTAAATAAGACAGCTTCAGTTTCAAATCTTAAACTATCGTTTATCAGAAAATCTCCATGTTGAGTATCCATAAAAGCATGACAATTAAGAGACCTTCAGGTTGTGGAGGAATGTCCTGTTTAAATGCTCATATTTAATTTTGAAGAGTAGAACAATTATATAAAATAAAATCTTCTAAAATAACACCGAATGATCAGGAAAATGTACAGACATACTTACAAATAATCTGCTCATTATAAAGAAACCAATACTGAAATATTAAGAACTTCACAATTTATCACTGTTATCTTTCATGTCTTGTACCAACAAATACAGCTCAGCAGGAAAATGTATCTTCCATATTTCCTCTTCTGTATGAAGTGTTCAGCTTGAAGACAGGGAAGATCCTCAATAGCTCTACCATCAAATGGCATAGAGAGCTAGGTGTCACTGAGGAGGCAAACTAAGGAAATGAAGAGTAAGGTAGCTTTCCATTGCGTTCCTCCTCCAGCCAGACAGTGCTGTTACATACCAGTCTCTCATGAGCACGGTACTGTACACACAGACCAGCTATTTCACACCTTTTCCTTTAGGATCTGGCTGTATTAGGAATGGTATTGCCCGTACTGCTCATATCTCAGTCACTTTCATATCGTAAGAGCTAAGAATGAGACTGAGACCCAAAATACAAGTGACAAACTTGTTCTGGGCCAATCCAGAAGACAACAGGTATTGAGCACACAGTATCTCAACAGAAATGGAGTAGCGCAGGCCACCTCATATGGAAGTCATAAGCCCTAAACAATTTAAACCATACCCTATAGGTTATCTACAATATCATAGAGGGCCTGTATGCCTGACATCAGTGCTCCTTGTGCAGGTATGAGTACATATGGTCAGCTGACAGGGATATTGCAACTTGCTTTACATTGCACTGATACAGAGAGGTCTTTTGGCGATGATGGGATAGGAAAGGGCTAGGAGTGGAAGCATACCTGCCAACTTTACAAAACCAAAAATCAGGAGATTTGGTATGAAAATCAGGAAAATCAGAAGAAACAATTGGTCAAAACTGCTTATTCTGCATGTCCTGTGCAATACAGTACTATGATATATTTGTAACACTGATTGTCTCAAAGCCCGACTGCTGTTGTATGAGAGTACACATCTCTATTACCTCACAGGAAGTACATGTGTGAGATGATCGGTCTGTGATAAGCCTTGCGAAAATAGTATGAACTCGTGTTCCAGTCATGTTATTTAGCAAAAGCATAGATTAATATATTGCATGTGATTATGTGAAGCTCAGTGCTATTTGTATCAAATAACTAGCTGTTGTACCCGTGCTTCGCTATGGAATTCTCAGAAAGAATGTCCTTATAGTTTTCCCAACTGAAGTCACCATAGGTCATAACAATGACATCATTATGAATGTCATGATTAAAAGTAATGCTGTAATATGAAATATTCTATAAAATGAAAAACAGCACATTTTCTCACTTTTAACGAAAAGTACTACGGTTGATATAGATGTTGATTCCGATAGGGAAACCAATTTGAGATTAGTATACAAATATATATATGCCTTAAGATTAGAGAGCAAGACACTCACATACCTCCTGACCATCAGATAAAAGTAGAGTAATGTAACCAGTCAAACTCAGACGACTGTTAAGGGTTTAATTGTAATCACTATAAAGTTGTCGAGAATGATACTTACGCATGAAGTTTTAGATGTTTCCTCAAAGCAGATTGGTTCCTCTTTGATCTTTATTTCCATGTCCATTTTAAATGGCGTGTGAAGGTATGGACGGTTTTGGGATATAGATTACTTTCAGAGTTTGCACTGAAACATGAGCAACAAACACTATTATTGCTGTTTTGTAGTCAAGTCTGCAGTGTTAGGTGACTGTTGATATTGTGCTCATAGCCACAGTACCTCCAGTTTTACCTCGAAACTGAACCTCATGGATAAACATTTTCAATGAAAGAACATCCCACACCCACAGAATGGGATTAATTTGCACAGCCCTTGTGAAAAGCCTGTGACTATGCAACTTACACATCTCGCCCACTACACTGGGAGTCTAATGACTGGTTTGATGTACCTTTTTCTTTTTTTATGATTTGTTTACATCAAACTGACACAGATAGAACTTATGGCACTATGACTAGGAATGGGAAGCAAGTGAATGTGGCCTTGAGTAACATAGAGTCCCAACATTTCTCTGGTTTGAAAATGGGAAAACACAGAAAACTATCTCTAGGGCTGTGACTTCTTCCCATTCCTAGCCCTTTCCTATCCCATCATTACTATAAGTCCTATCTGTGTCAGTGTAATGTAAAGCCAATTGTAACAACAAAAAAAGGAAATTCTACAACCAAACCTTCCAAACTATTAGTTTCTTGCTCAACTTCCAGGGCAAATGATCCGCTTTTAGCCACTGTGAAGACACAATCCCCATGCCCTGTCCCTCCGCTAACTCTATTGGCCGTGTACATTTTGCACTGCTCAATATAAACCTTACTCTCTTTTCACTAGAGTCCAGCGGTGATTTAGACACAATATAAAATTTGAAAGTCACTATTAGGAATGTTCTGATATGCTACATTCAGTTTTGTTTTCAATCCACAAACCTTTGGATAGTAAGTGGTGAGCCCAGGCTTATTCACCACACTTACAAATTATGTAAATCATCCTGGATGTTAATGACATTTGTTGGTAAGCCCTGTGCCTTATGTATTTTAATAAGCCAGATTATTACACTGATTTATCCGTAGACCTTCTATCAATGCACAGTACTAATCTGGGCTAGCAGCCCCTTTAACAGCTACAATACAATAAGTTGTATTCAGTAGCAGTTTAGCCAGATTCCTTATTGATCAAACAAATTATCTGATAGAGTATAGCCAGGTACTCATTGGCAACTTTTATCCAGAAAGCTGCAACCATTACTGATTATGCTACAATATATACTGTATGTCCATTACAACAAACAGTTCTGAACTGGCTTTGAACTCCTTCGTTACAACAAATAGTTCCTTCGTTACAACATTTCCCAACTGGCTATAAATTATTTTGTTACAACAAAGAGTTCTGAACTGGCCATAAACTACTTTTATGCAACTTTCTATGCACTCCTTCAAAATTATCTTAATGAGCATACATGAATCAGAATGCTTCCAGAAGTGATTGTTAATAATGGTTTTTTGAAATCAGTAAATGGCATTTGTGAACTGTATTGACGCCATCTACGAATTGTTACAAAATGTTAAACAATGGATGATGGATGATGGATGACCTCACTATTCCAATGAGAAGTATTATCCGCACACTATATCTTGGTGCATTTACACTCTAGTGCTGAATCGGTCGACCTCGGCGATCTTCGAGATTCGTACTGGCAACCTTTGAAACACAAACTATGAATCGCTTAAGCATCGTTGTGCGACATCTGGCGTACACTTTACGTACTAGTACTGTTGTTGTTTACACAACAAAGTCAAAGTATAGAATTCATGCTAGGAACAAGATTCGCATCGAGAAATGTTGTATAATGTGTATGTGACATAGTTGTTGGCTTAAGATGATAACGGTTTAGAAATTTCATATCGATCGATCATATTCTCGATTCAATTCAGATTTCATTTTCATTCAGTTGACAGCACCAGGCAGCACTATCGATACCGGGACAGCTCCCTCCTTACTCCTCACCCCCGTACACAAATGCGCCAAGATAAAGTGTTCAGATAATACTGCATGTAGTCACACCATTTACTGGTCAAATCAAATGTGCATGTATAGAACGTGCAGTCCCTGGTATTGAATGCGCACTGCTGGCATTGGCTCTGAAATGGTTCTGAATGTAGTAGAAGAGCATGAATTGAGAGCTCACAGTTCAGAAGCAGTTCTGAATTTCTGTTGGAAAAGCATGTACACAGGAACAAAAAAGTATTGGCACAGACACCTTTTCGCATATAATATAACAGTATAAATGCTAGGAACATTATATGTATACCAATAACCCTTACTCAATAAAGGAAAGAATTGGTATATTAAACCATTTCCTAAACACAACATAAACATATGTAATCTGTTAAATTAGGGTTTTCTGCTGCTCAAAAAAGTTTGGCACACTGTACGTCGTTTGTTACCGAGCTTTACGGACAGCGCCGCGTGTACCAGATTTATGCAATCGAAGTTGACAAACAATTCAGTCGCTTGCCTGACGCCCGTGCATGGGTCATTCACTTGTTGATGAATCCGAAGGCGAAGGAGTATTCCCTGTCTTTCCGCACCAAGGTGGTTTTCTTGCATTTGGAGGGTAATAGTTTCCGTGGAATTGGTAAAGAACTTTCTGTTACTTATTCAACAGTGCGGGCAATCATCAAGAAGTTTCAAGAGACTGGTACAACAGACAATTAACGCAGATCTGGACGTCCAAGAGTTCTTATAAGTAGGGAGCGTCAAAGCATAGTTCGTCTTGCGCTAAAAGAGTCCTTTAAAATGCAGGGTCAATTGTATCGGACATCCAGTCCACGTCCAACAAACAGGTCAGTGCTCAAACTATTGGGAATGTTTTGTACGCAGCTGATATTCATGGGAGATCTCCGAGGAAGAAACCATTTATTTTGGAAGTTAACTGAAGAGAACACTTCCAGTTCGCCAAAGATGATGTCAGTAAATCGATTGAATTTTGGAATTCTGTGATATTTTCTGGCGAATCCAAGTTGAACTTCTTTGGATCTGGTGGAAATGTAAGAGTGTGGTGCAAACGAAATATAGAGCTCCAATTACAACATGTCCTACCTACACTAAAACATGGGGGAGGAAGCATAGTGGTTTGGGGATGCATGGGAACTTCTGGTGTTGGTGACTTGGCAATTATTTAACGTGTCATGGAACATCGTAAATATACCGATGTGTTGCAAAGCCACTTATGCAGCAGTGCACAGAAACTGGGTTTGATGGCATCTTTTACCTTCAACAACACGACCCGAAACATACGGCTCTGTAAATGCGGGAGTGGTTACTATATAATGGAACAAGATGAGTTTTCGCTCCACATAGAGCCCTGATCTTAACCCAATAACGCATCTTTGGGCTCACTTGGAGACAAAAGTTTGAAAATGTCATTCTACAGGGAAGCGCGAGTTTCAGACGGTGTTGTTGGAGCAATGGTCAATGATCTCAGGAGAGATAACATGTTCCCTCCATGCCAAGACATCTACAAACTGTAATCAGTGCCAACGGTAGGCACACAGGCTACTAGACTTGAATTACGTGAATTCCAGAGACTTTAATTTCATTTGTGTATAGGTGTGTCAATACTTTTTGATGTGTAGAGCAACTGATTTTGTTTCGTAAACTATTATTTTTGTTATGAAAAACCAATTATACCCGAGGAAGCTTATATTTACTACTGTACATTTCAATCTTGGCATCACCTTTATTTATGTCGAATGTATATATAATGGTAGGTGTGCCAATACTTTTTGGTGCCAGTGTATACTACTGCTCATGAGCAGACTATTCAGAATCAATTCGGTACCATGTAGGAATAAATTTGCATGTATTATCACTAGGAATGGTAGCTCAGATATATTTAATGTAGACAGCTCACAGTCGGCTGAAAAACAGATTTATCTGCCGCTGATCTTTTATGTTTAAATACTAACTGAACAATAAAGTTTACCTTATTTCCTATCACGTAAAGTACGATATAAAGTTCCTTATAGAGATATACAAGACTGAGATTCCTTTGGACACGGAGTAAAGCGTAAGAAACTGCAATTACCTGATGTAGAAAATCTTAAGAGATACAGCACAATCCACAGAATAAACCTGCAAACTCAGCCGCAATATGTCCGAGATGCACAGTACAAAACAAATTAATTCCAACATTAAATAACGACAAGCCAACCACTTCGAAAGTAAACCGGAACTGGCGAATACGGCTCAATCAGTCAATACTGATCTGCATTTAGGCCAGTCGCCAAGGTGGCAGATTTCCTACATGTTGTTTTCCTCACAAACCTAGGGCTCTCTAAATACTAGCTATGCTCACCCGCCATTATGGTTCATTCCTGCACTACTTTGGTAAGGCACTTGACCGCCCCAGCCTTGCATATCCCTTTTTTTTTTACTGTTTTCCACGCTAGAAAATATTGCTAAACTAACCTACCGGTACTGTAAAATTACTCATTCTCAGTAGGCCTATTACTCAAACGGTTACGCAATATAAATATTAGTATATTTCGTACATCATTGTGTAATTTGTACTCGAGATTGTGATTGAAAAAGCAAAGTCGTTGATAATTTTCCTTTTAATAAACAAACTAGGCATGTACTCTCACTGGAGAAGTATTAGAAAAAATAGCCTACTAATAAATGGGTTATTATTATTATTATTATTATTATTATTATTATTATTATTATTATTATTATTATTATTATTATTATTATTATTATTATGTTATTGATAAGTAGAATATGTTGTTCGTAAGCTATGTGCCGCGGTATCGTCAGGCGTCAAGTGAAATGAGGGACACCGTGCTATTGATATAGGCTAGTCAATCTTAAATCATGGAATTTGACGTGGCAATCGGTCAGTGTCGAAGATACACTGATTGACAGAGCAAATGCAACACCAAGAAGGAGTGGTTCGAAAGGGATGGAAGTTGGGGAAAAAACAGAGACTGCACGGACGAATAATTGATGTTTATTTCAAACCGATATGCAGGTTACACAATGCGCACGGCATCGACTCAGTAGGATGTAGGACCACCGCGAGCGGCGATGCACGCAGAAACACGTCGAGGTACAGAGTCAATAAGAGTGCGGATGGTGTCCTGAGGGATGGTTCTCCATTCTCTGTCAACCATTTGCCACAGTTGGTCGTCCGTACGAGGCTGGGGCAGAGTTTGCAAACGGCGTCCAATGAGATCCCACACGTGTTCGATTGGTGAGAGATCCAGGGAGTACGCTGGCCACGGAAGCATCTGTACACCCCGTAGAGCCTGTTGGGAGATGCGAGCAGTGTGTGGGCGGGCATTATCCTGCTGAAAAAGAGCATTGGGCAGCCCCTGAAGGTACGGGAGTGCCACCGGCCGCAGCACATGCTGCACGTAGCGGTGGGCATTTAACGTGCCTTGAATACGCACTAGAGCTGACGTGGAATCATACGCAATAGCGCCCCAAACCATGATGCCGCGTTGTCTAGCGGAAGGGCGCTCCACAGTTACTGCCGGATTTGACCTTTCTCCACGCCGACGCCACACTCGTCTGCGGTGACTATCACTGACAGAACAGAAGCGTGACTCATCGGAGAACACGACGTTCCGCCATTCCCTCATCCAAGTCGCTCTAGCCCGGCACCATGCCAGGCGTGCACGTCTATGCTGTGGAGTCAATGGTAGTCTTCTGAGCGGACGCCGGGAGTGCAGGCCTCCTTCAACCAATCGACGGGAAATTGTTCTGGTCGATATTGGAACAGCCAGGGTGTCTTGCACATGCTGAAGAATGGCGGTTGACGTGGCGTGCGGGGCTGCCACCGCTTGGTGGCGGATGCGCCGATCCTCGCGTGCTGACGTCACTCGGGCTGCGCCTGGACCCCTCGCACGTGCCACATGTCCCTGCGCCAACCATCTTCGCCACAGGCGCTGCACCGTGGACACATCCCTATGGGTATCGGCTGCGATTTGACGAAGCGACCAACCTGCCCTTCTCAGCCCCTCGTAAAGTCGTCTGTCTGCTGGAAATGCCTCCGTTGACGGCGGCCTGGCATTCTTAGCTATACACGTGTCCTGTGGCACACGACAACACGTTCTACAATGACTGTCGGCTGAGAAATCACGGTACGAAGTGGGCCATTCGCCAACGCCGTGTCCCATTTATCGTTCGCTACGTGCGCAGCACAGCGGCGCATTTCACATCATGAGCATACCTCAGTGACGTCAGTCTACCCTGCAATTGGCATAAAGTTCTGACCACTCCTTCTTGGTGTTGCATTTGCTCTGTCAGTCAGTGTATATAAATTGTGATATAAGATTTTGATATCATATGATCTCAGTCGGTATTTCATACTTGCGTGAAGTTGGCTCAGTGCTATTTTCATTGTTGTCGAAGTACGGGTAATACGAAAAATATTCTTCGAACAAAGATAACGCTGAAATGTGATGTTCGAAGACGAACCCACCCATGTAACTTGGATTCTTTAATTTTATTTCTTTCTTATAAAATTTAGTCCCTTTCCTTATTTACATGCATTTACAATAAGGCATTCTATGGGTAAAATAAACTAAATTTTTGGTGAGCGTTATGGAATCTCATCAGGTAATTCAGTTGTAATGAACAGAGGATTTTATTTTATTCAAACGAACTTTCGTGAATCAAATGTTATGGTATTATAAATTACATTCGGGAAGAAAATAAGAATTGAGTAACTACTTCTATAGCTGAATCTTCTCTCCCAGCCTGAAGTATTGCACTGATAATCAGTTACCCGTGATTTGTAAGAGGAGTGACCCACGAGCTGTTGATAATATTGCACATTTTTGACTTTGGCAAAGTTAATAGTACGGTACCGTACTTTTTCTTTTTTTAACAGAGAATCCTCTGGTTTGAGGAGAAATGGTATGATTTCTCAACATGACTCACTTTATTAAGCTGCAATGGGTTGTAACGTTGGTTAATTTGCTCAGGCAGCACACTAAAAAAAGGGATTTTACGAATTTACTGTCTCCTTTTATTACAGTACGGTATTTACAAAACAATAACATACCATGCCTTCTTTTCTGAAGCAGTCCCATACATTTTACCACGTTTCGGTACATTCTTGTTAAGTCCACAGCAGCATAGGATCGAATTTTGAAGAAGTGTCTAACAAATTTTTTCTTTTAAATTACAGCACGTTGGAGAACATGTACTGGTACATTTATCATTCAAAATATTCTCCGTTACTAGATTTGCACTAGCCTATTTTGCATTATACAGTTTAATTTCATAACTTCAGAATTTAGTTTCTTTAGATGACCCAAGTTTTGAAAAAATTACGAATGTTTTAGAGTTTGAGAAAGCTCATAGTTTAAAATCTGTCTGCATATTGGCCTACCACAGATCTTGGTTTTCAATAATGCATTTGTTGTCCTACCGCCAACATTAAACAAATTATTGCTCTCATATGGCGTTAGTTTTGACAAAGATTGTAACTGCGGTGTTTGGATGTTGAACTCCTGTTACCGGACTTTGGGGCCAGAAGTGAATATTGAATGATGAATGTGACTTAATTCAGGGGTGTGCTAATGTCAGTGGGAGCTGGATGCAGGTTCAAGTCAGCAGTTGAAGTAGAAGGTGTAGCAGAGAAAGTGGAGGCACAATGAAGCTGAAGGGAATCTAAACAACCTGTATCTCGCAGTAGAGACATTACCGTACTACAATTAGGTGCAGAACAACCCACCATTATGTAATATAGCACTACTCTGTCCCTACACGCGGTGATTAAAGCTATACGTTCAATGTGACGAAGCCAGCGCTCGTAGGAGAAACTAGAGTTTCGTCACATGGCCCATTGGGGATGAATGAACCAAAATGGCGGCTAAGCATACCCATCTTGTGGAGCCTTAATATAACCAGTGCGTCGTTCCTCGACCGTATATATATACAGACCCGGTATAATTAACTTATCTGCAGCTAACTATTGCACATGTAGAGAAGTCAAATGTCATCTAAGACAACAAAGACCAAGAACACTCAAACCACAAGACAGAAAATATATGGCGCGTACCTACCGGGAGACGGCAGAATCATCTTCTAGAAAATAGATCTCAGAGAATTAGAGTAGGCGAAGCTTTATCTGACCCTGTAATAATTAAGAGGGGAATTCCTCAAGGCAGTGTTATTGTTTTCTTAAATATATAAATGATATGAGTAAAGGAGTGGAATCAGAGGTGCATGGTAAGGCTTTTGCGGATGATGTTATTCTGTATAGAGTAATAAATAAGTTACAAGATTATGAGCAACTCCAGCGTGACCTCGATAATGTGTTGAGATGGATATCAGGCAATGGTATGTTGATAAATGGGGTTAAAAGTCAGGTTGTGAGTTTCACAAATAGGAAAAGTCCTCTCAGTTTTAATTACTGCGTTGATGGGGTGAAAGTTCCTTTTGGGGATCATTGTAAGTATGTAGGTGTTAATATAAGGTGTACCGGGCGGTACACCTCCACGCCGCTAATTAAAAATTTGCGCCTGTTGAAACTCCTCTGCTGGAGGAAGTCTGAACTTTATCTACGCTATTAATTCTCTACTTTCTCAGAAGATGTCACCACGTGGAAAATTTTGAGTTTTCGAACTGTGTCATTTTTGATGTGTTTTTGTTTCACTTGAAGTAAGAAGTATGAACTTTCTCTTCTAGAGGACACTACTGAAGATCAACAATAGTGCACCCTAGTGCGAAGTCAAAGAACTATTTTGTTGGAGAAATTTTTATTTCAAATGTTTGTCTTTGCTAAATTTTTTTTAGTTATTGTTTAAGTTGGCTGTATACCCCTCTCTTTCCCCTTGTTTTGCATTTAACCAATCCCGAATTTCTGTTATTAATTTCTGACCAATCATAGGTATCTTCCCCCAACTTGAATATGTTGCTGTATCCTACCCAATAAAAAGTTTGTGGGAGGGTGTTCTTATTCCCCTAACGCCTAGAACCTTCCGCGAGAGGATATAAACTGCTGATTTTAGGGTCTCCGGGCCACTTCAGTTCCATCTTTCAGTGTATTAAGTACATAGCAGGAGGCGGGAAGCGCCTTTTTCCTCGGCAGCGGTCAACAACAAGGTAATGGCCGATTAATAACTTCTTTCTTTGCTAGCTCAGCAGTTTAACTCTCGGGGCGGGTTCTAAGCGTTCCACCATGTAACCTTTTCCTAAATGTAACTACTCCTTTCATATATTCTCTTTTAAAGCTACATACTGGGATAGAGAGTGCTAACCCTCTCGAGCTCCCACTCATATTGTTTGAGGTGAACTTATTTTTCTCAACCTATTCTTCGTTAATGTAAAACAAATTGTTCTCTTCTTAAGTCACTTCTTTAGTATGGGATTAGCCCTTGTATTAACGGCCTAGTGCCAAGTAGGTCTTAATCAAAGTGTATTAGGAGTGCAAGTTCGCCTCCTCTCAAATTGTTATTTTATAGGTCATTTAATTAACCTCCTTTGCATTTAATAGACCTCAGTAGATTGGGTATTTTACCCCTGTGTTTATGTCCGTTGAGGACAACTTGAAGGTGGAGTTTGGTGTGGCCTGGGAGAGGCTTAAATTTGAGAGCGAGTGGCTCTTTTGAAAATTGAGTGTTGTATGCCTCGTGGAAGCTTTTCAGTGTAATTTGGAGCTAGGGCTCCTAGGCATGAATTGGGGTTTTCTGCCCCTCTGTTGAAACTTGTGTTTGGAGGTAAAACTGCGCTGATTGCCCAAGCATTGTGTTTTTAGGGCTCGAAGCCCAAATCCTGTAAATATTGTAACTACCCTTTGACTTGCTACTTTGTACCTGCCATGCTTGTTATTTCCTTGTTTTTGAAAAGAAAATATAACCTGGTTAAATTTTAATTAATTTTACTTTAGTAGCTTGAGACCCGTTCACCACCCCGCACCTTCTTTCACGCATAACTACCACAAAAACACGGTAACAAGTGGTAGCAGAGCGTGGTTGAATGGGTCTCAATTTAGCCCCTTTTGACGGCTAAACATTGTTTTGTTCCGAACTCTAACTATTTTCCCAGTTGCTGGAATCTTTTGAGTTTTTCAAAATTGTTCTGTCACCATGCCCGGCCCTCACGATGTTCTCCATCTTAACTATTTGCGCAAGGAGGAGTTGATCTATGAATTGACTATTAGAAATGTACAATCTGGAGGCACGGTTGCAGTAGACACAAACAAGCTTAGAGAGTCCCTAGATTTGCCCATTTCCATCCCCAATTTGGGAGAGAAAGAAATTGACGACTCTCTTTCCACGATCACGGAGAATATTACTGGGCTAGCTTCTGTAGTTAGTTTTTTTGATGAAAATGATCCTTCTCCTAATCAAATTAAGCGTGTGCAAGCTAGGCTGTTTCATTTTTCCAATAGAGTTAACGATCTGTTGTCTCTAAAGTTGAATGACGTTCAGAAGAAGGAAGCTAGTACGCTGCTCGAAAATATGTCTGAATTATCTAGCAAGGTCACTCAATTGTTAACAGGGGAGGTTCCTCCCAAAAGCGATCTACCCACCACAGTGAATGTAGGTAGCGAGGAAGAGCCTCATAAGGGAGAAGTCAATAGGATAACCGTTGCTGCTCAAACTATCTCTGCCCCATTGGACAACGAATCTGAACGCCGTGCATCTTTGAGTAACATCCGTTCGGAATTAACTTCCTTGCCATTGAAACCTTTACCTACTATGTCACCCGGGTTTAGCAGCTTGCCTCATCCATTGGCAATGTTGCTCAGAGGTATCTCTAAGTTTTCGGTTAATACCACCAGTGAAGTAATTTCATTTTTAAGATTTCTGGTTGAATTTCAGGATCATGCCCTTGTGTTTTCTCTTTCTCCATGTCAAATTTTGCAAATCATCTATCCTTATGCAATTGGTATTCTTTCTGACAAAATAGTAAGAGCCATAGCCGAACAGTCATCTATTGAAGATTTTCATGCACACTTGCTTGCAAATTTTATTCCCGCCCGCGCGAGGTCATCTCTGATTCAGAAGTACTATTATCGTGTACAGCGCTTGGATGAGAACTTGGCTGATTTCATACAAGACATTAAGTTTTATACTAGGGTGTTTGCTCTTCACTTCCCTGAGGATCAAATTGTACAAGCTATTGTGGAAGGTATTTCACCATCTTATAGGTCATACTTGTGTTTCGCGGCGTGCCCGCAAACTTTCTCTGAACTTGAAGCGTTGGCCGTCTCAGCGGAAGGAGTTAGGTACGCCGATTCTTTGCGTGTGGCAAAAGAACCCCCTCCTTCGTTTAGTAATACTCGGCCTCCACCTCGCCGACCAGTCACACCCCGTAAATGTTATGCTTGCGGGTCGCCTGACCATCTTCGCAATAAATGTCCATTGGTCAAAACTAGTAGGGCAAATTATGGAGCTGGTTCAGCACAAGGCTGTTTTAAATGTGGGGCTTTCTCACATATCGCCAAGAATTGCCCAAACTCGAATAGCACCCCCTCCTGCTCAACTTCTGGTGCAAATTCTACCTATGCCAATAATAAAAAGTGACTAGTGGCTTCGGCTGAGTCGACTAATCCATCTTCCCGAGACTCAGCCCCTGGTAAACAGGTTGTAAATTCAGGGAACGAGCAATTTTCAAATTTATCTTTTGAAGGTCCCAAAGAGTGTCTTAGGATTGCGGCGGATTCCCCCGCACCTGTTCCTTTTCTTAAGATTGAGTTAAATAACGAGCCTATAACAGCTCTCTTAGACTCAGGCAGTGTTTGTTCGATTATTTCGGCTGAATGGTATTCTAAATTGAAATCTGTTTGTAAACTACCTGACTATGTCTCATCTCCTGTTCAATATGTTTCGGCTAATTCATCCCCATTAGAAATTCTAGGTTCCTTATTGGTCAAAATTCGTATTTTTAAATTCACATGGAAAGTTAAATTGTTTGTGGCCAAGCACTTGTCTTGCCCCATTATATTGGGAGCGGACTTTATTTTTCACACTGGTCTTGTGCTCGATCTTCAGAGTAGGTCTTGCACTTTCAAATTTGCCTCTAATTGTAGCATCCCTTTATTAAAGTGTAATTCTGCATCATGTTCTTCTATTTCGCCTACCCAGGATGAGATGTTGTTGGATCTTAGACATCTACCTGAGGAGCAGGCTGATAGTATTCGTAAGCTGTGTCAGTCGTTTCCAGAGGTGTTCTCTGATACTCTTGGTGTTACTGACCTTATTGAATACAAAATTGAGGTCACTGATTCGATTCCTGTCCGTCTTCCACCGTATAGGCTATCTCCACCTAAAATGAAGGCTCTGAAAGAAATTATCGATCAGATGTTGAAGGATGGTATTATTAGGCCCTCTAAGTCGGCGTATTCTTCGCCTATTTTTCTAGTTCCGAAACCCCAAGGAGGCTTCAGGCCTGTAATTGATTACAGGGCTCTCAATCGGAAGGTGGTGTTACAATCTGTGCCCCTTCCCGACCTTCATTCTTGTTTTTCATGGTTTCGTAAGGCCAAGTTCTTTACTATCTTGGACTTGAATCAGGCCTATAATCAAATTCCCCTTGCCGAAGAGTCTAAACACCTTACAGCGTTTGCCACGGACTGGAATTTATATGAATACAACCGCGTGCCTTTCGGGCTCCCCACGGGAGCAGCTGTACTCACTAGGCTGCTAGATAGGGTCTTCTCCGACATCAAATTTGAGTACTTATATCACTACTTGGATGATGTCGTCGTATTTTCAGAGACTTTTGAAGAGCATCTAGATCATCTGCGAGAAGTTCTCGATCGCCTTCGTAAAGCTGGGTTAACTGTTAAGTTGTCCAAGGTTGCCTTTGCTAAGCCCTCTATGTCTTTCCTAGGGCATATTGTGTCACCTGATGGTGTAGCTGTCGATCATTCTAGAACACTGGCCATCCGTGATTTTAAAACTCCCAAGGACATCAAAGGCATCGCCAGGTTTATTGGTATGGTGAATTTCTTCAGGAAGTTTATTCCTAACTTCGCTAATAGAGCGGCGCCCTTAAACCATCTTCGTAGGAAAGGCATCAAATTCGAGTGGGGCCCTTCTCAACAAGCCGCTTTTGAAGACCTTAAATTAGCTCTTTGTAATGCCCCTGTACTTGCTATGCCTGATTTCTCGAAGAAATTCATCGTCCAAACCGACGCGTCGTCGTCAGCAGTAGCGGCAGTCCTTCTTCAGGAGACTGAACTAGGGAGGCGACCCATCGCCTATGCATCTAGGACCTTGTCGGCTCAAGAAGCCAAGTATTCCATATATGAGCTCGAAGGTTTGGCAGTCTTATTCGCCTTAGAGAAGTTCCGTCTCTATCTGGAACATGTTAAATTCGACCTGGAGACAGATAATCAAGCCTTAAGCTGGGTCTTAGGTAGGCCGCGTCGTACTGGTCGTATAGCCCGTTGGGCCATCCGTATTTCTGCCTTCCAGTTTGATGTTAGACATATCAGAGGTACCGAAAATATTGTTGCTGATGGACTCAGCCGTATGTTTTCAAACGACGTTGAGAACCATGAACCGGTCGACAGTTCATCACCTCCCGAGTCCACACCATCTGATGTTAATGCCATCCTAACAGATGCTCCCATGCTCTTTAGGGATATCGAGAAATACCAACGTGAAGATCCGACGCTGGCTCCGATAATGGAAACCCTTTCTTCTGGGGAACATGTTGTCCCTTATGTTCTGAGGAATGGTGTTTTATGTTGCCCATCGAGGCATGATAAGATGATGAAAGTTGTCGTTCCAGCTGTTCTTGTACCTATGATCTTCAAGTATTATCATGAGACCCCATTAGGAGGACATCTTGGTATCTTTAAAACTCGTGAAAAGATTCGTGAAATGTTCATCTGGAAAGGTATGGACGGTGAAATCCGTGAACTTGTAAAAGCTTGTAAATCTTGTTTGCTCAGTAAACCGACCATGTCCACCAAGGTAGGCCTCTTGTCCTCTCAGCAAGCGTCGCGCCCCATGGAACGCCTGTATATTGATTATGTAGGACCCTTCCCCCAGTCAAAGGGTAATGCCAACAAGTTCATCCTTGTGTGTGTAGATGGTTTTACCAGATTTTCTTGGTTATTTCCGACTAAGCTGGCTACCGCTCAGTCCACCATTACTTGCCTAAATTCTATTTTTGCTTCTTTTGGTCCGTGCCAATATATTGTATCTGATAATGCTAAGGCTTTTACATCTAATTTATTTCGTAAATTCTGTTTTGACTTATCCATCTCTCATGTAACTACTTCTGCTTATTACCCTCAACCATCTCTGGCTGAACGGGTTAATCGTAATCTCAGGTCCGCACTTATTGCCTATCATCATGAAGATCATTCCAGGTGGGACACGTCCCTGCATTGGTTAGCTTTTGCTTTGAATTCGGCGGTTCATGAATCACATAAATTTACTCCAGCTTCTTTGATGTTCAAATTTGTTCCCAACACGCCGCTCTCTAACTTCTGGTCTCTGAGTGACATTCTACCCGAGACAATAGATCCGGATAATATTAAAGATCTTTGGAAGAAGGCTAAAGCCAATCTTAAGGTATCTCATGAAAAGGTTAGGGAAAGGTATGATCGTGGACGGAGACCCACTACTTTGAATGTAGGTGACCAGGTGATGGTCAAGAACTTTGTTCCCGCGGGCAAGCTTGCCCCCAGATTTCATGGGCCTTGTATCATTCTCGATTTTCTTACGCCAGTTACGTTGTTAGTAAGCAATCCAGCCACCGAGAGGATATTTAGGGTTCACCTCTCACAGGTGAAACCGGTGTAATTTCCGTGTTAACTTGCTTCATATCATTGTGAAAGGGGATATGAAGGTTATATTTTTTTTGAGTTTTCAATTTCTAGGCATTCGGCCCCTTCTATAATATTTTGTTTTATATGTAAGCATTTGTGTGAAACCTCCCCCGATTTGTTAAACTGCCATCCTGTCCTTGCCTCGGCCATTACCACGCTCCCGTCTCCTGCTCCAATACACACTGTGGCTGGATTATATTAAATGCCATGGACACCTGCACGCCGCTGACCCCTCAGCCTCTTCACCAAGCCTGTGCCCTCAAAAAGATGATGGTCCAACACAATTCTGCCGCCTAGCTTTAATGTTTCAGTGCCCCCGCAGCCGCGCGGCGTCGTGCAGCAACTGGGGCAGAGGACGGGCCCCCTCTTCTCCAGCGAGGACGTCAGGTGCACGGCGAGCCGGAGCTCTCCTCCCGGCCAAGGCTGATGCGCGGCGCACGACCTGCTACTTGCCCGCAGCCTGTATATGTTCACCGCGGGCGCGGCGTGTTTCAACACCTCTGCTCCCCTCATAGTGCGGGCGAGCGGTATCTCAGGGTACTTGAGGGGTCCGAGCGGCCTCCTTTTGGACGCAAGCTGCAACGGCCGGTCTGGCCATTCAACTTAATCAACATCAACTACATGGACAGTTACGATAAGCAACGACTACACTTGGGAATTCAACAGCAATATTTGGCGGCAATTGCAAAATTATTTCTTCACCTCTAAGTATTAAAAGTTTATCTTCAGAAATTCAACTTCTACAAATATAAAGACTTTACTTCACCTGCAACAACAAAATTTTGAAACTGAATCAAACCAAATTAAGAAAATCTTATAAATGCTTCTGCAATCAATCTTCATATCCACAGCATAACTTGGACCTTGTTTCAAACAGATTTCATGTGTCACCCCTGGAGGTACTTTTGGGGGGGGGGGGAGGTCTGTACCGGGCGGTACACCTCCACGCCGCTAATTTAAAATTTGCGCCTGTTGAAACTCCTCTGCTGGAGGAAGTCTGAACTTTATCTACGCTATTAATTCTCTACTTTCTCAGAAGATGTCACCACGTGGAAAATTTTGAGTTTTCGAACTGTGTCATTTTTGATGTGTTTTTGTTTCACTTGAAGTAAGAAGTATGAACTTTCTCTTCTAGAGGACACTACTGAAGATCAACAATAGTGCACCCTAGTGCGAAGTCAAAGAACTATTGTGTTGGAGAAATTTTTATTTCAAATGTTTGTCTTTGCTAAATTTTTTTAAGTTATTGTTTAAGTTGGCTGTATACCCCTCTCTTTCCCCTTGTTTTGCATTTAACCAATCCCGAATTTCTGTTATTAATTTCTGACCAATCATAGGTATCTTCCCCCAACTTGAATATGTTGCTGTATCCTACCCAATAAAAAGTTTGTGGGAGGGTGTTCTTATTCCCCTAACGCCTAGAACCTTCCGCGAGAGGATATAAACTGCTGATTTTAGGGTCTCCGGGCCACTTCAGTTCCATCTTTCAGTGTATTAAGTACATAGCAGGAGGCGGGAAGCGCCTTTTTCCTCGGCAGCGGTCAACAACAAGGTAATGGCCGATTAATAACTTCTTTCTTTGCTAGCTCAGCAGTTTAACTCTCGGGGCGGGTTCTAAGCGTTCCACCATGTAACCTTTTCCTAAATGTAACTACTCCTTTCATATATTCTCTTTTAAAGCTACATACTGGGATAGAGAGTGCTAACCCTCTCGAGCTCCCACTCATATTGTTTGAGGTGAACTTATTTTTCTCAACCTATTCTTCGTTAATGTAAAACAAATTGTTCTCTTCTTAAGTCACTTCTTTAGTATGGGATTAGCCCTTGTATTAACGGCCTAGTGCCAAGTAGGTCTTAATCAAAGTGTATTAGGAGTGCAAGTTCGCCTCCTCTCAAATTGTTATTTTAGAGGTCATTTAATTAACCTCCTTTGCATTTAATAGACCTCAGTAGATTGGGTATTTTACCCCTGTGTTTATGTCCGTTGAGGACAACTTGAAGGTGGAGTTTGGTGTGGCCTGGGAGAGGCTTAAATTTGAGAGCGAGTGGCTCTTTTGAAAATTGAGTGTTGTATGCCTCGTGGAAGCTTTTCAGTGTAATTTGGAGCTAGGGCTCCTAGGCATGAATTGGGGTTTTCTGCCCCTCTGTTGAAACTTGTGTTTGGAGGTAAAACTGCGCTGATTGCCCAAGCATTGTGTTTTTAGGGCTCGAAGCCCAAATCCTGTAAATATTGTAACTACCCTTTGACTTGCTACTTTGTACCTGCCATGCTTGTTATTTCCTTGTTTTTGAAAAGAAAATATAACCTGGTTAAATTTTAATTAATTTTACTTTAGTAGCTTGAGACCCGTTCACCACCCCGCACCTTCTTTCACGCATAACTACCACAAAAACACGGTAACATAAGAAAGATCTTCATTGGGGTAATGACATAAATGGGATTGTAAATAAAGGGTACAGATCTCTGCACATGGTTTTGAGGGTGTTTAGGGGTTGTAGTAAGGATGTAAAGGAGAGGTCATGTAAGTCTCCGGTAAGACCCCAAATAGAGTATGATTCCAGTGTATGGGACCCTCACCAGGATTACTAGATTCAAGAACTGGAAAAATCCAAAGAAAAGCAGCACGATTTGTTCTGGATGTTTTCCGACAAAAGAGTAGCGTAGTGTTGCATAGTTTGGGCTGGGAAGAACTGAAAGAAAGAAGACGAGCTGCTCGACTAAGTGGTATGTTCCGAGCTGTCAGCGGAGAGATAGAGTGTAATGATATTAGTAGACTCATAAGTTTGTGTGACGTCTTTAAAAGTAGGAAGGATCATAATATGAAGATAAAGTTTGAATTCGAGAGGACAAATTGGGGGCAAATATTCATTCATAGGGAGGGGAGTTAGGGGTTAGAATAACTCACCAAGGGACATGTTCAATAAATTTCCAATTTCTCTGAAATCATTTAAGAAAAGGCTAGGAAAGCAACAGATAGGGAATCTGCCACCTGGGTGACTGCTCTAAATGTTGATCAGGTTTGATTGATTGATTGATTGATTGATTGATTGATTGATTGATTGATTGATTGATTGATTGATTGATTGATTGATTGATTGATTGATTGATTGATTGATTGATTGATTGATTTATCTTCTTCCTCTTCTCCTTGAAAGGTGATGTTAGGCTCCCTTTGAGACGGCAGACGATTGGGAATCGGAAGCTAGTGCTGGGAGAGGAGGCAGTCCTCCGAGTAATGATGTGCTCGAATGACGCCTGGTAGAGTTGGGTCGATTCGTGAACGAATCGCATTTGAACGACTCCAAATAAAGAATCGTGTGAATAGATTCTCGGTATGGATGATGAGTCGTTCAAATGAATAGTGCAATTTGGAGTCGCAAGAGTACGAATGAATCGCCGTTCAAATGATTTGTTGTGAATCGGCGGATTTAGAGTCGTCCGTGGTTGTAGCCAACTTGGCAGCGACAATTACCGATCCGTCCCGAAGTCTGCGAGTGAGAGATGAGGGTAATGGTGATGACAGAACTCGCCTTCATGCTGTTTTAAGAAAGGTATTTCCGGCCTACAGTACAGATCACCTACAGTATCTATGACAGAGTTGAAACAAAATTTTACATTTTCGACTTTCGTGGCCGGGAGTAATGCTGTCAATCAAAGTTGAATTCCGGATTGTTGGACAGTGACTATTTCATAGTCGACTATTCGTCATCGTTCCAGATGACTTCATCACCAGCAGGGGCGAATGCTGGTCATGAAAGTCAGGTTTGCTCTTCCATTCGTAAAAGTTGGTGGGGTGGGACATGCATAGTTCTGAATGAATAAAATTTATAAACCCAATAATCGCTAAATCAAATGAACGCTTTAATCATCGGTTACATGAACATGCATTCAAATTGGTTACGTCACACCTTCAAGAATGGCCAAAAGAATAACAATCAGACACATTTTATAATTCTTAACAAATCATGACAAGCCAGTGATTCTATAATTTAAACAAGTAAACGTCAAACTAGGTACACAGAAAAATTGCAACTACTTGTTAGATCTTTCTACTTGAAAACAAACTGCTCTGCGGCTTCTCTTTACAAAACCATCAATAACTTCATCATAGAAAGAGGACTGTAATCTAACTTTTGCAAGCAATCCTTTTTCAATCGACAACATAGCTAATGATGATAGCCTCTCCTGACCTTGAATCGATCTGCAATATGTATTAATGCGTCTCAGTGTTGAAAAAGTACGTTCTGCAGAGGATGTAGTAGCAGGAATTGTTGCTACAAGTTTGATGAGCTTGAAAATTTCTGGCATACCCATGTATATGCATAATCTGCATTACGTCTGAAACACTCTTCTCTTTAAAATCAGAAGATGAATACATCACACTTAATTCGGTTTTTAAACGAACAAAGTCGAAAAATAACCCATAGGTGTTTTCTAGGGCAGTAGCATCACTGTCTGGAAACCTATTTCTGTGCTTCTCAAACAAATCACAATCCAACAGCGAGAAGAACACAAATTTCTTTATGCATTTAAAACGCTCTCCCTTTTGGACAAGTACATTGTCAATTATTTCATTGAATAGACGTTTGTATTTTAATTTTTCTGGTTCATCACTAATTCTTCGATTTCTAGAGCACGGCTGTCCTACATAAACATCAATGTCAGTATCAACATGTCCATACAAACTATTAAAATCTTCATCTCTCATAGACTGGCTATTTAAAATGAGCTCCTCAACCTTCTTCCAATATCCATACTTTTGTTTGTAAAATATTGAACACGGTATCGGAGAATGAAAAATCTTGGAGAACACTACCAGCAGAAATCTAGTGTTGAACTTAAGTAAGAAGAACAAAAATCCCTGTGTTTTCAATGTAGTGTCTTCAGCGCAGTAGTTTGAAGTAACCTGTACATGTTGAAATAATTTCACCAGCGTATCATAATATTCCTTCACAGTATTAATAAGACCTGAAGCAAAATTCCATCTCGTTGGTGCTACTGTTGGCAACTTCTTCTGAACAAAATCTCGAAGAGCAGCTGTTCTCTTTGTAGACTTTGAAAAATAAACAGCAACTCCTGACATTGTTTGGAAGAAAATTGTACATTATTTGATTTTTGAAGCAGACTGCTGTAGTGTTAAATTCAATAGGTGGCTATAACAATACACAAATGTCGCATATGGATACTGGTCTAGAAGTAGTGTATTAAGCCCAATCACATGACCGGCTAAGACAGCAGCACCATCATATGTTTGAGCCACAGTCTTTTCCTCACAACTGAATTCTTTTAAAACAGCACGAACATGATTTAAGATGGCTCCAGCAGTGCGATCTTTACTAACGTCAGCAAAATCAAGAAACCTCTCTTGAGTTTCACCACTTTCATCTACAAAATGGAGTAAAGTAGAGAGTTGTGACTTATTAATAATATCGGACGTTTCGTCCAACATTATTGCCACAAAAGTTGCTTGTTTAAGCTCCTCCTTTATTCTTCTCAAATTACTGAATTTATTTCTGCTATTAAATCATTTTGGATTGCAGTCGACGTCGCTCTAGAAATGGTGGACTCTTTCAGATGAGCTGCCAGAAGAGGATCATATTCACTTAATGTCTGTAGAAGTTCGACTTAATTCCCCCTGTTTACGGAAGTTGCAGACTCATCATATCCGCGAAATGGTAATTCCTATTTTGCTAAAAAAGAACACACTGTATCGATCAGTCGTTTAAGTATGTCACGATTTTTCTTTACCTTTCCATTATGAAGTTGGTCACTGATGCGTTTCTGTTGATCCAGCTGGTGGTCCTTGTACGCCAAAAGCTATTCAACTACAAGAAACACTTCATATGGTTTGCAGATTTCTCATGTCTTGTAATGGACAGTATCAAGGTGTTCAAATTGGATGCCGTTATGCATCAGTAGACTAAGCGCCATTTGATGAAAATTGAGATTTTAGCGCCATCTTGTAGAGGAAGGCTTGAACTATTTATAAAAAATTCCCCACTGCATTACAAGAGGCCGTTAGTTGTTAGTAAACAGAAAACCTAAGCGACAAAGCGGAAATCAGTAAAAACGTAAATTGCATCAGTAGACTATGCGACGTACCAGTCTGCATCATTGGATCAAGCGCCACATTCCTCACATTGCGCGCGGATGACAGCGTGGGAGCCCGCATTTTCGATAGTGCTGACATTTTTACGTGGTGATACATTGAGTGGTTTATCAAGTGACGAAATTCAGCGATGTATCAAGTACTTCTATAAGTAAGGAGAAGGACAATGTTACTAATGCAGCTTGCTAAGAAGGTTGCGTCTGAGAATCATTCTCTAGAATTTGATGGTGAATCTCAGGAAGTAAATCTAAATAAGTCAAGACAGGGACGGCCACGGGAAAGTAGAGTTCCATTTCACCAGGCATTAATACCTCTGTGGCCAAAAGGAAACCCTGTCTCTGAAGCCAAACTAAGAGACTTTGGTTCGCTGATGCACCTAATACCTACAGATGCCAAACAATTTTACCAGAATCTTCAAGCAGATTCTCAGATCGTGGATGACGTAGATGAATTTAATGGAGATCCTGATTTCGAGATTGAATGAACTGAGAGCAACAATCTTATTACCTGTCCAGTGATTTGTGTGTATTTATAGGAGAAAATATCTTTAATCACATTTTCTGTCTCAAGCAGAACAAAACTTACCCATAGGCTTAAAAATATCACGTCAATACTGTACTCTCAGAATATAATAGGCCTATCGTGAAGGAAAATCCATTAAAAATTGTATAGACTAGAATGACTCATGTCTTACCATTTGTATTTGACTCAAATAAGTTGAAATTCCTAAAATCAGTAAGTCATTATAGCAACGACTTTAGAGAATAGCTTCCCTTCTAGAATTTCTCCATCTAAAACTTGAATAATGTACCGGAGTTGTGGCGCGGCTCGTGGTGGTTCAAGCACTTAGTGGGCCTTTTTAGACAGTAGGAGATTCAGTTTTTAATCATGGCTGCCGCCACGTTGTATTTTTTTGAAGTTTTACTCAGTAGATATTCAACAGTTAGGTGTTATTGGTGTAGCATCGTGATACATTATTCGCACTTGAGAAAAACCTTAAATTGCATCAGTAGACTAAGCGCCATTTCTTGAAGAAAATCTATGTAGTGCAATTATAAAAATGTTGAAATTTGATGAGAAGGTACAATCTATTATCCTACAACACCAGTAATACCATATTTAGTAAAATTATGTTCGCCCGAATTTACACATAGAACCAAATTTAAACGCGATTATCTCGCAACCAACTTTTGGCGCTTGGTCTAGTGATGCATAACGGCATCCAATTGTCAAAGCCACTTTTACACCGTACACCGTTATCAGCAGAAAATAGTAAACACGGCCAGCAAAACTGTCTATTCAGTTTCTTGGACCCTGTCAACCAGTGCGTATTATTATATTGAGATACAGAGAACGATCGTACATATTCTCCATTTTTCTCTCTGTGCTGTGTCTTTAAATCTGGCAGCGCCGAACAGGGCCTGCCATTCTTAATAATGTCTGTTTCTCTTGGATAGTCCTCCGAGAAAATGGATTTGATAACAAGCTGTCAATAATGCACGGTTCGGAACCCATTGCAGCACGTCAAAACATTCAGAATAGATGTTCAGGAACTTACAGTACACTACTCACTGACACAACACACTAGATCTGTAGCTCTCAGACCGGAGCTTTCAACTACACATTACAAACGTGACAGCTTGCAACCGGCCTTGGAGAGAAGAAACCTGGGCGCTCATACATTTCTCGCTGTGAAGCTCGTAAGACACAAGCAAGCCTCGCTGGACTCGCCTGGTAAACAGATATGGTGGGCGTAATAATAAAACTCGTAGAAGTCAGGATATTTATGAAGCACTGGTGAGTGTGCTGGTGACGGGAGAGAATTACATCCTGGGGTTTGGTCGATCTGTACAGTATGATTGTCGACCGTCTCGTCATTAAACCGAATGATACGGGCAATATTGAAACAGAGGGGAGGAAGGAGGGGGAGAAAGAGAGAGAGAGAGAGAGAGGTGGAATCCGACTTGAAATAAGTTCTCCTTTATCAGATTATAATTAGGTAACTTTTTTAATTTGCTTGAATATTGGCTTTTCAAAACGAGTTTTCCTTTTGTTTTAGGTCGCACCGACGCAGATACGTCTTATAGCAACGTTGAGATAAGAAAGATCTAGGAGTAGGAAGGAAGAGGCCGTGGCCTTAATTAATGTTCAGCCCCAGCATTTGCCTGGAGTGAAAATGGTAAACCACGGAAGAACATCTTCAGGGGTTCGAATCCACTAGCTCCTGGATGCAAGCTCACAGCTGCCTTATATGTGCTGCTATGAATGATCTAATACGTATGTACCTTTTGGACATAATCTCAAATCAACTCACCTTCCGTAATTTATTCATTTTCTGAGATATCAAATATTCAGATGTGATAAGTCATTCACTTGTTGATCCCTCGCGGACAGTGAATATAATTTGGTTCGTAATCCATATCAGCATAGCATTTCATCTGCACGTTGACATCAGTGGCATCCGGCAACAGTTTGTCTGCAGTCAGGCGAGGTAATGACAGTTCGACCGGTAGACAACCACATATCAACACGTGACCTTTACCGTGCGCTCAAAAGTATCCCTGTCATTCTCCGATCAACGTGGATACTGCGGGCGGATACATGATGTTGTATGTTTACATCATTCTCGATTCACTCGATCACGGCATAAATACTGGAATATTCTTTGATGATGCAACATTATGGCACGTGCCAATGATTTCCATCCCCTCCCTCAGTTTTAGGCCTGTTTACCATCCGTGAGCTCACGAAATTTCAAAATACGTTACTTACTCATTTATAATTATTTTGTGTATCCTACTCATTTATCATTTTTGGTAAAATGCAGTGTTACAAATTACGTTGCTTGACAAAATCCAATAAATTAATTTCAGTTAGAGATTCAGTATACTTTAATGTTGCTAGTGACTGGTTAATAAACTTTTCATGCATCTATGGGTTTTTGGAATCGTTCTCCGTCCGGCTCGAACGAGTCGCGAAAAAACCGGAAAGGAATCGTGAACGAATCGTAAGAATCGATACGTAATGTATGAATGAATCGTTAGAATCGATTCCTGAAAAAGAATCGTATTGACCAACTCTAACGCTTCGAATCGCGAGAATCGGTTCCTACGACTCCGAGGTCGCACTCAAATGTCACATGCGAGTAATCGCTTCCCGATGACGTCACCAGAGTGTGCTGGGCGTACACACTAGAGTGAGTCTTCCGTATATAAGTGGGGCAAATTCGAACGTGCAATATTTACTATTTCCTTTGTATGTAGTGAAATGTCTTAAAAAGCTGCGTTTACACAAGCGAAACTCCCTCGTGAAAGTCACTCGGGTGAAATTTACTCGCTTCGAAGGAAATTTCGCACTACCCAAAACAGAGCGCAATTCACAGCGAAAAATAGCGCGAGTGGGGCGAGCCGCCTTCGACAAGCCTGAACGCTTCTGTTCTTATTTTTCAGCCAACATGGAAACTTGTTTTGTCCCTCCAGCCGCTGCAGCCGCGTTTTCCATCATATCAATGTCATTTTTGATCAAGAATTATTCCTTGGAAGAAGCCTATATGGAAACAGCCTTATGAGAGAAATGGTACTGGAACCCATTGATGATACAATTAAGAACTTCGTCCGCATGAGTACCCAAGATTTTGAACAATTCATTTCACTGATCAGTCAAAAAGTTGAAAAACAAGACACAACATTCAGAGAAGCAGTAACAGTGAGAGAAAAGTTGGCTGACACACTGCGTTTCTTAGCAACTGGTGATTCGTACACAAGTTTGCAGTATTCATTAAAATATCGAAGTGCACAATATCAAAAATCGTCCCAGAAGTTTGTGATGTGTTGATTGAAACACTTCAGGATTATGTGAAGGTAAGGATAATGACTAATCGCATTTAAAACAGTAAATCGACTCGGTATTATATATGTATTTTTAAAAAGTCAAATGAACAAATAGGAATGCTTACAATTAAAATCACAACATTAATTCAATTTAGAAATACATTTCGTATCCAAACCATACCCATTTAAAAAAATAGCGTTTGATATATTTGTTAATTGTTGTGGATCGATACAAAAAAATGGGTGAAAATGTAAAAAATAGAAGAAAAATAAATCACAAACCAAGTAAAATTAGTCACAAGCGCAATAGCCCATATAAATATGACGAATCCAAATGTTCAGGGCTTGTGCCTTCTGAATGTGGTGTTGTCTGCCCACTAGTGGAAGTTCTACACAATGAGCCAAGAGTGCTTCAAAATAGGTTCCGGTAGGTTCAAAAAGTAATGAAATGGCGCAATTTTGCATTTAAACCAATAGTAACAGCTTACCTGATCCAGTGAGTCTGCTCTTATTTTCTTTCGATTTTTCACTTCGATATGATCCCAGTAGCGCTTTCATCTTCGCTTTCAGTGTAGAGATAGGAAAGTTTAGTTGAGAACTAATTTCCTTCCGCGCATCTTCTCTTTTATTGCGATTGAAATAGATTTTGTTTTTCGGATTCCATATAAAATCTCTATTTTTGTAGAGCTGCGAGCACTGTTCTTGATTCATCCCTCACGCAACTACGGGGACCACGTTTACACTGAGAGAAATTCGATGAGCGAAACCCTATGATGCGCGGACAAAAACCGACTGACCTCCGGCTCGCAGCGAGGGCACTCACTCCGCAATTACTCAGGGGTGAGGGAGCGTCTACACTAGGCGAAATAATTTCGCGAGGAAATTGCGCTTAGTGTAAACGCAGCTTTATAGTTGTCATGAACGAATTATGCCACATAATAATGAAATAACAATTTATCCCGGTTGTCTGAAAATCACATTTCATATTTCGACACTGGTTGTAGCAATGGACATTGTTATTTATGCTTCTCATGTGGTTTTCAAATATCGCTCGTGTAAACGTATAAAGTCTGTGGAATTAAGTCGCATTTTTAGTAAGTAGACAACTTGCTTCATAGCATACCTGTCTTCCGTTACATTTAATCTGCACTGAACATTTTGTGCTACTGTCCGACTGGTCAGCTTTGAGACATTCGGTTCCGAGGGTACTGGGTTGCATTCCCGGCCGGGTGGGTTATTTTAATCACCCCTGAATAGTCTTTAGGCCCACGGACTGGGTGTTTGTGTTTGTCATAACATTTTCCTCTTCATATTCACACAACACACTGCACTACCAACCACCACAGGAACACGCTATGGTGATTACATCCCTCCACATAGGGTTGGAGTCAGGAAGGACATCCGATTGTAAAACAGGGACAAATCAACATGTTCGAAACAGTTCGCACCCGCGATGCCACAGGTGTTAGAAAATTGGTAGAAAAAGAAGGAGAACATTTCACACTACTGCTAAATATTATTATGCGAAACTGTCAGAATTTCTATTTTTTTCATCACTGCTTAACATTAGTTAAGGTTTAGTTTTAATATTCCACCTTTAAATACCATAAGTTTATTGTTTATTTATTTAAACAACATTATTAAATAATACAGGACATGTTTCGTCTAACTTGTAGACATCATCAGCCGTAAGATATTCAGCCTTTGCCGACGCACCTGATTGCTGCATATCAACGGCACACTCAAGAAGAATTTAAGTTTTTTTTCCATCAACAGGATTTGAATGTTTGTACTTGGAACAATCTGGAACATCCTCGCTATTTTGATTGACGTGTTCGACAACCGATTTATTTTATTGTGTTTGTTCTGTCCTTGTCCTTTTTTAAAGCTTTTTCTTGAATATCTTACGGCTGATGATGTCTACAAGTTAGACGAAACATGTCCCGTATTATTTAATAATGTTGTTTAAATAAATAAACAATAAACTTACGGTATTGTAAAGGTGGAATATTAAAACTTAACCTTAAAGTATACATACGACAATACGGACTTTACGATGAAATTTATTTTATGTAATGCTTAACATTAGTTAAGGTTGTCTCTTTAGTACAATTATATTTTTTGAAATAGTACTTTTATAGTATGTCATAATCCCCGTACAAGTTTTGATTTGATTAGTTTCAAACAAAGAACCATTTTTTATGATCAAATTACAGTCGCATTAGAGTATATAACTCCAGGACACTACTGTAGAGTGAAAGCAGGCATGGCTTGTAAAGTGACCTGACTTTAAACCAAAACGAACTCACATTACAGAACACATTCGTGCTGCACGCGTTTACGTATCTGCATCATAGATGGTGCTACTAGTTCCTCTGAATCGATTCCGGAATCGGGTACCCGATTCCCCAGGCATATGGAATCGACTCTTCATGACTCCGGTCGCAACCTATCACTACCTCCGAGTGATTGAATCGGTTGTAGCAAGTGAAGCGCTCCACAGGTATTCTCAGGTACTACTGCGGAGGAAACGGAGCGAACGTGCTCTGCTCATTCAGACAAAACACTCATTCCTGTCAGTTGCTGCGTGTGACGGGTGAACTTTCTGGCACTGTGTAGTTAATGCCACGAAAATCATCAGTTATTTGGAACTTTTTGATGCAGAGGGCGATCAGAAGAAATCTGCCAAGTGAGAATTACGTGCTCTAGTTCTTCAACGGGAGGCGGCACATCTAATTTATTTTATCATTTAAAGAGGTGTCATAAGCAAGCACCACCTAGAGAACAAGGCCTGGCAATACGATTCGTGACGTCACGCGCGTGGGCCCAGCGCGAGTGGATAGTAGATGAAGCTAATTCCTTACGAGTGCGAATAGATTACAATGTTGGAAGAGGAAATTCATAATTGAATTTGCAATTACTCAAACAAGAATGTTTACTATTGAAGGAACTTACAGTGATTAACCCTGATTTCAGAGTTTACACATTCCCTTTCAATGGAATTCATAGTAGTTCATCAACTCAGTAATTAATAATAGTAATGTACTCTAAAAGTGAGAACGCCTCCGCCCCTCAGCTGACCTTAACACAACAATGAAGATGTGAGATAGGCTCTTCCTTGATTAAAATGAGTTAAACACAATGTTCCTTTTCAATGCAGTTCCAATCTTGTTTTACAGATATTGAACTTTAATTTTTCTTTAAATTCCTGGAAGTCCTTGACAGAAACAGTACTGACATGATCTTGATGGGCCTCTAAACTTTGAGCAAGAGCCTTGACTAAGCTTTCATTGTCTACTCGACAACGCCTATCATCTGGAGCTTCTCAGTGGGCAGATGTGGTATCAGACAAGTACTCTGGGCAGTTCGGAAAATGAGAAGGAACTGCTCCTAAAACGTTTGGACCAAATTAGAATGCACTCACTTATATATAAATGCACTCATCTATTAATTCATTGTAGCGCTTACTTCACAGGACTATGTCATGTCTTAGATATATCTGATTGATTTTAATATAAAATGAATAGCACACAAGGAAACAGAGAAAATCATTGAGTGAATGCAATTTACAATAATTATATAGAACCTAACATATCTGCCATGAACACAACAATGTTGCTGTTTAGCCTGAATTTAAAATATTAACCCACTCTTAGAGGTATATTCCCTCATGTGATATAATAATTAGAACTGGCTCACTTGCAGTTAAGGCTCCAGCAGAGTAAGAATACTTGAAAGCCAATACCTCACATGCCTACATAATGTACAACTTTTGCCAGAATATCACTGTACCCACAACAGTAGTCTTATAAAATAATGTCAATACTCAGCATATCCCAAACTAAATGTCATAACTGGTAAATTCAATTCAGCAAATGCTTAAAACAGTAAAGTGCAAATCACCCCGAAAAAATCGACTGTTTCATTTTTAAATAGCAAATATATTAGAGTCCTATCCATAAACCCTTCACAAGCCTTGGATTAGATAAAAGTGCAGTCAATAATTTCCCATTTCTCTCATCACACATGCTGGTCGTCCATTCAACCTCACGAGTTTTAAAATGAAGCTCGCACATCTACAACACAGGGCTCCACTTGAAGGACCATTCCACAACTTATGTCATTGAATCATTGATGGCTGGTAGCTTGGGTAGCAGTAAGCCGAATAGAAGATGACTGGCGCAGTAAGATGGCAGCGAGCGCTCTGTGCAGTAGACCACGAGGAGCGCGCTTGCTTTGTTTGTGCTTAGTTCCTTCGAGCATACAGACAGACAGAGATGTCGCTCACTATGTTTCTACCGGCCAAGCGTGGCACCAACATCAAGCTCTGAGCGCAAAACAAGGCGCTCTTCCATAAGTAGAGCATTACGGAGTGTTTTTTAATCCCGATTTAAGCGTGCTCCTCGTGATTCATTGATTTAAACCATTCAAGATGGTGACAAATGCTATTACCACGGAATATTTCCTTTCCTTTTTGTGTGAAAAGTGTTAAGTATCATTATATATGTGTAATATTTGGATGTGTTTACAAATCAGTGATTAGGCCTTACGTGGTAAACACTGTAATTACCACTTTTCTCTACACTAAAACGACGCACTATGAACTCTATGCTATAAACCATACATTCACAAAGGAATTAAGATGAAACACATCAATGAAAAATCACTAGTTTAGATACTTCACTCGCTGAATTGATAGCACATGTTACTTCTGCATGTTAGAAACAAGGGAGCCATGCTTGTACTGCTACAGTCCGCCTCTGTTGTGTAGTGGTTACTGTGATTAGCTGCCACCCCAGGAGGCTCTAGTTCGATTCCCAGCTCTGCCACGAAATTAGAAAAGTGGTACGAGGGCTGGACCGGGGTCCACTCAGCCTCGGGAGGTCAACTGAGTAGAGGTGGGTTCGATTCCCACCTCAGCCATCCTCGAAGTGGTTTTCCGTGGTTTCCCACTTCTCCTCCGGGGAGGTACCTAACTTAAGGCGACGGCTGCTTTCTTCCCTCTTCCTTGTCCCCCCTTCCAATCATCCCATCACCCTCCACCATCCCCCAAACTCATTTTATTGCTATCCCGGAGATTTACTGACCTCAAAATGACGTGTCAGTGTTCCCAATGTCCCCATGCTTTGAGTGAACATGTCCCTATAGTTTTAATTATTCCAATGCACCATTAATTGCGATTTGAAATTGATGATGTTATTATTGCTTCCCCATAGGGAGAGCTCTAGGATGGGTACACCAACATGGCGGACGGCGCACTCAACTTGGCGTACTTTCTCCTGCAGCGGAGAGCTGCCATCAGCGATCCATGTATAGAGATCAGTGCATTGAATGTATGAAATCAGATATAACACACTAATAAATAAGACTTACCTTTGCATTTTTGGAAGGAACGAAATCATCTCGGCGAATGGCTCTTAACCACTTAGCACTCTCCGAGTCGTCAGTTGAAAACGAGAAAACAACTCACTTTAGGGCCAGTGCGATAATTCAAAATCAAATCAAAATCTCTTTATTTGCAAATGAGGTGCCTACCTCGGTGGCAAATGGTACACTAAAATACATTACTGTCAAGCACTAAATATTAAATTAACAAGAGAACAAAATTTTCCTATAATACAATATTATACAATTTACGCTAACAATTTTTTCTATTAAACACAGCTCATCCTTAGTACATTTATATTGTTTACAAATTCCTATTTATAATATCTCCTGTACTACTTACAAATATAATCAACTGATATACTTTATGTGGAATTACTTCAAATGATACTGTACAACTGGTATAAGATTAAAATTTACATTGGATTTATTTACTTTTTTCTTTTTCCCTTTACCCATTCTGGAACCTAAGTAGCATAACGACCTGCTGCGTCTTAACCAGAGCCCCTTTTGCCACCACTTTTCAGAGATCCTGAAGGGCCTTCACAGCTACCGTAGCGGTCCCAGGGCCCTCGAAGTCCCCACTGTACTTCACCCCTACAGGCAGTCCCCTACTTTGGCTGTCCAAACTCCTTAGACTAGGGGATGGAATTAATTTATTCACACACATTTTTTATTTACATTAACCTGCACTGGTCGAATGCCCTCTAACATTTCATTTATTTTCTCTGTTGCTGTTTATTCTCTTCTTGAATATCTGTACAGATTTTGGAAAAGGTTCAAACACTACCCCTGGTAAACTGTTCCACTCCTTTACACCCTTCCCAATGAATGAAAATTTACCCCAAATCGCTTCTACTAAAATTTCTTCTAATTTTACATATGTGGTCAGTCCTGCCGATATAATTATTTTCCAACTGAAGCCTCTCACGGATATCTCCCCATGCTGCTTCTGCTGTATAGGCTCAATATAACCCTATAAGTCTAGTTTTCTCCCTTCTCTTACTTAAAGTTTCCCACCCTAGTTGCTTTAACATTTCTGATACACTACTCTTTCTCCTGAAATCCCCTGTTACAAACCTTGCTGCTTTCCTCTGCACACTGTCTATTTCTTTTATTAGGTATTCTTGTTGAGGATTCCAAACACTGTTTGCATATTCCAATAATGGACGAACCATACTTAGGTAACTTTTCTCTTTTAATTCTTTGTTGCATCCTTTAAGTAGCCTCATTATGACATGCAATGATCTGTATGCTTTCCCAACAATGTCATCCACATGACCCTTCCAGTGCAAATTACTTTCAAATTTTACACCTAAGTATTTTGCACTTGCCATCTTTTGGGATAACTACCCCATCCAAAGTATATTCTAATTCAGTTTTAAAACTCCTGTTTGTAAATGTTGTAACAGTTGATTCGCCTCCATTAACCTTCATATTATTCTCTTCAACCCATTGTTGGATACTCTCAAGGTCCCTTTATAATTCTGAACAATCTTCAATGGTATTTATTTCCCTATAAACAATTATGTCATCTGCATACAACCATATTTTTGATGTTATATTATTTCCTAAATCATTTGCGTATATTAATAAAAGTAACGGACCGATTATACTACCCTGTGCAATTCCCTTCCAAACTTTCTCTTCCTGCGATACGTTATTTCCTACTTTGACTTTCTGAACCCTTGAATTTAGAAATGTTTTCACCCAACGTGTAACCCTTACATCCAGTCCTATTCCCTCCAATTTCTTTAATAATATTCCATGTTCCACTCTATCAAAGGCTTTGGAAAGATCTATGGCTATGCAATCTAACTGGCCTCCTGAATCCAATTGATCTGATATGTCCTGCTGAAATCCCACCAGTTGTGCCTCACAAGAAAATTTCTTTCTAAATCCATACTGGCTCCTCATGAACCAATTTTTATCATCACATATCCCTCTGATGTACTTTGATATTAAACTCTCCAGTACTTTACAAACTATACTGGTCAGGCTGATTGGTCTGTAGTTTTCTGGTTTCCTTTTATCACCCTTTCCTTTATAAATTGGTATTATTATACATTCCTTCCATTCCTTTGGTATTACACTATTATTTATGACATAGTCAAAGAGAAATTTTAAATAAGGCACTATGTACCAACCCATTGTCTTTAACACCTCCCCAGTAATTTGATCACTTCCTGCTGCTTTTCCTTGCTGACGCAGTTGGATTTCTCTGAAAATATCTTCATTTCGAATGAGAAGCTTCTTGTTTCCCTCTTTGTCTCTCCTTCTGTATCTTCTGTTTCAGTTTCCAACTCCTGACAATCATCTACTGAATATCTGAATTCCTTACTAAAGAGGTTTTCTTTCTCAGTACCTATCTGTTAAATAGTGTTCACCCCCTTCTCCCACCATTCTAGGAATTTGGATTCCTTTTCCTTTTTGATTCCTGATATATGAATACAGCTTTTTCCATTTCCCTTTGTGGTCATTACGCTGTTGAAGAATGCCATTCATATAATTTTCTTTTGCTTCCTTTTTCACTCTATTCAGTTCCCTCATTAGCTGTTTTCTAGTTTCTCTACTCTCCCTACCTTCTTTGATTTTCCTGTTTACTATTCTACATTTTCTTTTTAATTTTCTTATTTCCCTTGTATAATAAACAGGGTCTGAGGTCATTTTACCCTTCTTAACAGGTACAAATCTCTTCTCTCCTTCCCTAATGATTCCTTTGAATTCAGCCCAAAGTGTATCCACATTACTCCCTTCACTTATCCAACAACTGAATTGTGATTTAAGGTAAGTCCCAAATTCATCAACTTTAGTTTTTCTGTACAATTTCTTGTCTTGCCCTTACAATCTGGAACACTGGACTTCTGAGGCACCGTTATTCATAATTTGAAAAACAGTGATCGCAATTCACAGCAACACACCATTAAAAGTAACAACAGTTCTAACTCCACGTGGCGGCCATGCCGGCACTTTAAAAACAATTTATTAATATTAACAATTTATAAGTACTAAAACCTTTAACTGAACTTACACTAATAGGAATATTAAGCGAGTGTTAACACACAAGACTCGATTAAGATTAATACAATGGATAAAAAACACTCATAACAGGGAAGCGCGTCCTAACAGCGGCACCAAGCTAACTGAGATACTGGCATGGGCCCACACGCACATACGTCATCAGTTACTCTCAATCGTGTTGCCAGGCCTTGTTCTCTAGGAGGTGCTCTATAAGCGGTGTTTGGAACCAAAGTAGTGAGGTGTACGCCCCAGGGAGTGAAGAGCATAAGCGCTTGAATCCGAGTTTGGCTCTGTTTGTTATATGCAACCGCTCGTCACTCTCCGGGATGAAGGCTTCAGGAAGTTTGTTATCGATTTAAATCCGAGGTATGAACTATCACGTCGCCGAACTCTGCCTGAGATAGATGGAAAATGAACTCATATTACAATTACTTGCCAGCGATTTCTGTGATCGAAACCTAGGTTATATTAATTTTTTCCTAGGGAATTCTATGCGAAATACATGACGAAGTACGCAATAAGATGAACGTCCAATGGCAGCAACAAAACAGGTCGCTTTAACAACTGACTGTTTGACATCCAATAGACAAGACCGTACATAACTGTGACTGCCCATTTTATATGAAAGGCGATGTCCGCATGTCTGGCAACGGAAATTGTGGAAGGAAGTTATACCCCGGAGCATATCGCTAGCCGCTTGTCAAAAATCATCAATTCTTGGCAGATGTCTGGTAAAGTGCCAGCAATTACTACAGATAACGCTGCAAATGTGGTAGCTGCGGTACGAAAGTTAAATATCCGCCATGTTCCCTGTGTAGCGCACACAATTAATTTGGCCATAAGTGATGTGGTAAAGAGCACGTTCCTTTTTCGTACGCTTCTGGATACTTGCACAGATATTGCCACGCATTTCAAGTAAGTATGTCACAACAAATATAAAAGTAAGGTTAAGGTTGTAAGTTTTGACATGTTTAACTCAAAGTATTGCCGAACTGTGGCTTATAAAAATTCATTAGCTCCGGGCCTGCTGCTAGTGTTTGTTTCCTAATTTGTCTTCTAGGCAAAGTACTCTTGCAAACAATAAATTACTACTTCAACAGTTAGAGTCCAGTAAGCAGCCACTCCGGCTTATTCAGTACTGTTCGACCGATGGAACAACCAGCTTGCCATGATGCGCCGTCTCCGCGAGATAAAGGACCAACTCATAGTGGCTCGGTCAGAACTTGTGAATGCGCCGCAAGCACTAACATGTGAGAATTACAAATACAGCGTATTTTATTGAAAACCTTGTATTTTTGTAACATTTGAATACAATGTATCACCTCAACTTTTTCCAGCTGACGAATAGTTGACCTTAAAGCAGTGCCTAGCAATTCTAGACCAATTGGAAACGGTGACTATCATGTTATCCGGAGAACTTTGCACCACGTTTACTCACGTGATCCCTTCGGTGCAACGGTTGTTTATCTCTCTTTCTACGGAAGTAGAAAAACCAGCAACTACTGTGGGACGGATGGTCCTAGAAGCAAGTCTGGAAGCCGTAAAAACGCGATTTTTTGCATATGAAACTCGTTCTGCGACAAGGGCGGGAACTTTTCTTGATCAAAGGATGGATATCGAATACCAGATCATGCAGAAAAAGCACGAAAACAGGTTGGTGTTACAATTTTTAATGCAACAAAAGCACGATGTGTTCACTGTCTATAGAGACTGTCCCTTTCACAAAACCAAGCATGTAACAATTTTCAGGTTGAAGTCGAGCTAAGGACCACGATCCAAAGACGTGACAGGTTACAAGCAGCAGCAGAAAATTCTGCATCGTTGAAAGAAAAGGCTGTTGAAGGAAGAAACTAAGGCAGGCGTAAGCCATTAGCGTTTTGGGATGCAATGCTGGCCCAGAAGCGACGTGTTACGACGCCTACGTCGAATACCACCATACTACTACGGCAGTACGTGGAATTAGAGCCAGTGCATAGGTTGACTGACCCTGTCAAGTACTGGGCTCTAATGGCGAACCAATCTGATCCACTTGATGAAATAGCTGGATACTACCTTTGTATTCAGCTACCTCTGTCCCAGCGGAGAGAATGTTTTCTGCTGCCGGACAAATAATCACAGCAAGAAGAAATTCTTTATAGCCAGAAGGAGGAAACACTTTGTTTTCTTACATGGAAACTCCAAATAATTCTTCGAGTAACGTATGTAAAGTTCGTTTCTTCTTGACTGAAACGTTATTTATTTAGTTCTTTAGTTCTTTATTTATTTATTTATTTATTTATTTGATGTATAGCTGTGGCTCCGAAATAATTGGGTGTATTTAATGTGAGGCTGCCTTTTTATAACATACCTCGCTTTAATACACCAAAAAATTATGATTTATTGTTACATTAAATTATGTATAGGTATTATATAATATACGGTAGGTTCTTCATTCAAAACAACACTACTACAACTGTTGCTTAAAAACTGCACCACACGTAACAATCCAACGGCTTGGTGCGTTGTCGCTCTACTTAAAGTAGGTGATACTAAAACAAACTACACCGCTCCTTTCCTTGCATAACGGTATTAGCGAAGGAAGCGGAGACACCGATTCATGTTGCGCGAGCAACTTCTCCGCTCCTACCGCTCCTTTCCCAGCACTATCAGAAGCGTACACCACCAATTACCACTATGCTCATAGGCACTCTAGAATACAATTGGCCGTTGCGCTTCATTATTGTTGTCAAACATGTGTTTGCAGTTTCGATATGTCAATCAATCAATCAATTAATCAATCACTACTGATCTGCAGTTAGGGCAGTCGTCCAGGTGGCAGATTGCCTATCCGTTGTTTACCTGGCCTTTTCTTAAATGATTGCAGAGAAATTGGAAACTTATTGAAGATCTCCCTTGGTAAGTTATTCCAATTACATGTTACAAATTTCATGTTTGGTCCGAATTGAAATGTGCAAATACAATTGTATTGAATAGGTTAATCCTAATATTTTTTAGTAATATTTTAAGACTGAAGTTATTCCAGTCCCCAACTCCGCTTGCTATAAACAAATATTTTCCCCAATTTGTCCTCTTGAATTCCAACTTTATCTCTCCTACTTTTAAAGACGCCACTCAAAATTATCTACTAGAGTCATTCCACGCCATCCCTCCACTGATACATCGGAACATACCACATAATCAAGCAGCTTGTCTCCTTTCTCCCAAGTTTTCTCTGCCCAAACTTTGTAACTTTGCATGTTATGATTGATATTATGATTTTGCCATTGTAGCACTCACGGCCCGTACTTATAGACTTTTGACTTTATCAAGTCAATATTATAATTGATGGTTTTGAAAGACTCATTTCTTTGAAGAAAATTATCTTCCTTTCATCTGATACCAGACTTACAAATCATACGTGGCGGTGACACATAGTTGCGTAACGGAAGACTGTGTATTACATTTATGTGGCACTTCTCAATTCGTGTCGATTGCTGCGCCAAGTGATACGATGGCATCATCAATATCTCCACCTTTCACTTGACGAATGCAGTAGTGGTAGGGCAATGTATGTTATAAGTCACTGGCGTCAGCATATTTCAGCTGAGTCAGCACCCGTGGTCAATGACTCCAGCAAAGGTCATTGATCCTATGACGTCGTGATGTCACCAGCTCGTCGGCTTGTTTTAAAACAAAAGCACGTGCTTTTGACAGCTGTTACCTTGAAAGAACCTAACCCAACTTTTTTGGACAAGAGATCGTCGCTAACCTCACTGCTGACATCTTGACAGGTCCCAACATTACTTTTCTGTGCACAGGCCAAGTGGCTATCCTCACTGCAGCCATCTTCACAGGTGTTTGGCGCGGAATTTCAAACGTGGCTAACCTCACTCCTGGTATCATAACCACATAGGGCGCGGAATATGAACAATCAATCAATCAATCAATCAATCAATCAATCAATACTGATCTGCATTTAGGGCAGTCGCCCAGGTGGCAGATTCCCTATCTCTTGCTTTCCTAGCCTCTTCCTAAATGATTTCAAAGAAATTGGAAATTTATTTAACGTCTCCCTTGGTAAGTTATTCCAATCCCTAACTCCCCTTCCTATAAATAATATTTGCCCCAGTTTGTCCTCTTGAATTCCAACTTTATCTTCATATTGTGATCTTTCCTACTTTTATAAACGCCATTCAAACTTATTCGTCTACTAATGTCATTCCACGCCAACTCTCCGCTGACAGCTCGGAACACACCACTTAGTCGAGCAGCTCTTCTTCTTTCTCTCAATTCTTCCCAACCCAAACATTGCAACATTTTTGTAACGCTACTCTTTTGTCGGAAATCACCCAGAACAAATCGAGCTGCTTTTCTTTGGATTTTTTCCAGTTCTTGAATCAGGTAATCCTGGTGAGGGTCCCATACACTGGAACCATACTCTAGTTGGGGTCTTACCAGAGACTTATATGCCCTCTCCTTTACATCCTTACTACAACCCCTAAACACCCTCATAACCATGTGCAGAGATCTGTACCCTTTATTTACAATCCCATTTATGTGATTACCCCAATGAAGATCTTTCCTTATATTAATACCTAGATACTTACAATGATCCCCAAAAGGAACTTTCACCCCATCAACGCAGTAATTTAAACTGAGAGGACTTTTCCTATTTGTGAAACTCACAACCTGACTTTTAACCCCGTTTATCATCATACCATTGCCTGCTGTCCATCTCAAAACATTTTCGAGGTCACGCTGCAGTTGCTCACAATCTTGTAACTTATTTATCACTCTATAGAGAATAACATCATCCGCAAAAAGCCTTACCTCCGATTACACTCCTTTACTCATACCATTTATATATATAAGAAAACATAAAGATCCGATAATACTGCCTTAAGGAATTCCCCTCTTAATTATTACAGGGTCAGAACAGCTGTCAAGAGGACATCTGTCACCTTGACGGAACCTAATCTCACTTTCCTGCATAAGGGAACGTCGCTGAACTCACTGCTGCTACCTTGACAGACTCAAACCATACCGCTGCCATCTTAACAACATGGGGCGCGGAATTTAAACAGCTGTCAAGATGACAGCTGCCAGCTTGACAGGTCCTAACCACATGCACTAGTTGGTGCGGATTTTGAACGGGTGCCCTTCGCGACGTCCCTTTCCCCGACACTGCCTTAGAGGGGGCCTAACCTCAGAGGATTATAGTTTTAAAGCTAGCCGCCCTTCTCGACATGCACCCTTCCCGACACTATCTTGGAGAGGGCCTAAGAGGTCAGCTCAATGCATTATGTCTCCATCCGACAGACTGTCTGCGACGGGACTGAGCACCTGCGATACTAAGATTATTCTGCTTTTAACATGCAGCGATGACGTCGACATGATTATGCATGTTTAGACTTGTCCGTTATCAAGGTCACTCTCTAAAAAATCAAGGCTTTACATATAGTATGAGTGTGAATTATTCTTTAGTCTCTGAGATACTGTGATACAGAGTAGAGCAATTTATTCCATCATGACAAGAACATTAATATTTGATGTACAAGGCTTCAAAGTAATCGGCAACTAATTTGTGTTTAAAGAGGTGGCTGCGTTAGATAGCACTGTGTTGTCTGCGCCAATATTACGTGTGCAGTGGGAAAAAAGAATACCTTATCGCTTTCTATCTTTGATCATGAACGCTAACTTGTCAAGAGCAAATCTTGTTCTTTTTTAAGGGTTGTGAAAAGAAGGAATGGTTGCGTGAGTATCTACGATCAGCGTGTGAAATTATAGAGATGCACGAATCAGGATGTCCATCATTTAAAACTCTTTTAAACGACCATAGTGGACGAACAATTAAACAATCTTTGCGGCATGTGGGCATGCTCTTTGGTTGGTTGTGTTGCAGTGCATAAAGGGATGTGAACAACATATGTATATTGCAGTGTGAAAGAAACATTTGTAAATACATCATGTCATTTCTATCCGATACTAAGTGTAAGGGCAATCGTAAAGTTGTATGCATGCAAAAAGAATATAAATACTTTTAATAAAGAAGTGGTTCATATTTGTGGGTTGCTGTAGTCACGTCCTAGTTCGTGAGCCATGGGCAACGGCTGAGTGGCCTAGTAAGTGGTCCTGAGAGTCGGGATACCAGTTGCTATGGAATGGGAGTGGGCATCTCGGACATATTCTGAGTCGTGGCCCTCCTTGTGCTCAGGCGGCTAGGACTATACAATTCACCGGTGGTCCATAACCCGTTAGAGTTGAGATCCTCACTTGGACTATGTGCATCCTGCTTCATGAATTTACCGAGCTCAGAACATTTTAAGCAAGCCTCGGACCTATGGGAGTAATGGAGTCCCACTCCCATTTGACAGGCGAGGGACTCCTTGGAAACAACTTGGCGAACGAAATGGAATTCGATGGGGAGCCATCAATAGTACACCCTGGTCAAAAAAATATCCCCACCTTCATGTTTTAAGGAAAAACACATTTTAAGAGAGTATTGAGAAATTATTTGAATGTTTTATTTCAGAATAGCAATATACAGGATTTCTACAATATGCTTCAGTACTTTGTGTGACCACCTTTAGCCTTTTTGAGGCATTGACTGAACAAGTAGCAGGTTCAATTTCAAAATACCAGACTTCAACAATTTTTTCTATTAATTATTTTCTGGTAGTTTAACAATGTTTCCTGAGTTTTGCAGACATAATAGCCCATAAATTCCCAATGAGGTTCATATCGGGTGAATTTTGGGCACACCATAATCGCTGAATGCCAAGATCTGAGACACATTGCTGGACAACCCTGGATCGGTGACAACTGGCATTGTCGTCTTGGCAAATGAACGGTCCTAGGTTTGTACCACTAAAATGGTCCCTAGCAGTATTCAAAACTTCCTTCTTAATGATGTAACAGTATGCCGTTCCATTGATTAAACCCGTGCAAACTTTATTTCTTCCCACTCCTTTGGAAGTTATTGCTCCCCACAGCATAACACTTTCACTAAATTTCTTAGTTTCCACAACACATTCCTTCTTTAACTTCTCTCTGGGCTCCATCCACAGTTTTACACCACCATCATTACCTAACACATTATTTTCTTTTCGTCGGAAAAATCACTCTACACCAATCCTCAGTTGTCCAGTTTTCATGCACCTCAACAATTTTTTTCTGTCTTGGATATGCTTTCTTTTGTCACGAGTGGCTTCTTTGCAGGCTTTTTCTTTTTAATGTCCATATCTGAGAGACGTCTTAACACTGGTGTGAAACGGAATGACCTAAATCATGTTGCAACTTGCACGAAAGCTGCTTGGACTCAATATTTGTCCTTGTTTCGCCATTGCTTTCAGCGCCCTGCACAATCTTGGGTTGGCATTCTTCTTGAGACCACATTTATGCCTCAAACTTGTCATGCCTGTCGCCTTTTGTTTCTTTAAAACATTACTCACTGTTTTATGGTCAATGAATAACCTCCTAGCAATTTCCCTGTTGGATATTTCTTGGGAACTGAATGCAAGAATCACGCCATGCTTTCTTGGAGATAGGTCTTTCTTCCTCCCCGTAACCTAAAAAAAATAGATCTTAAATTCTCTCAAAATCCAGTAAGCTATGGGAACACAGTTCTATCTATTGACAAAGAGAACAATAGCTCTCTATAACTTACCAGATTGGCTTCTCTTTTTACAATTCAGCTTACTGAAGACCAACTGATAAGAAGTCAGACGGAAGTGCAACTAGAGGTATATGGCGGGAATTTTGTGAACTTCAGGCATGTGCGTGCCATCTTGTGACCAAATATTGTAATGTCTCCTAGGCGCCGTATTTGAATGTGCCTCGGAATCTGGTATCGTGAATACGGCCAATATCAAGAAAAATCTGATCACGTTGTTCTATCATTCACATTACTCCAATTAACCTATCAAAACTCAGCTTTTAATAACAAATACCACTTGAAGAATGTCTTAACTTCATAGGAAATAAATTGATAGCACCAAAACGCTGGTACCAATTCAAGTCTGTTAGAAAATGAGTTTGAAATTGAAATATTGGGCCAGTATACGTAGTGGGGATATTTTTTGGACCAGAGTGTATAAAGGAAAGGGTAGTAAAAAGAGTATGAATAATTATAGGGGAATATCTCTGTTAGATTCCTTAAGTAAAATTTATACAGGGATGCTAGCGAACAGGTTAAGTGAATGGGCAGAAAGAAACGAAGTATTGTCAGATTACCAAGGGGGACTTAGAAAAAAGAGAAAAGAACAATGGACAATATAATGATAGTGAAGGCGGTTTTGGAGAAGTATATGAGCTTGTCAAGAGGTAAGGTGTATGTAGCGGCAATTGACTTTGAAAAGGCGTTCGATAAGGTGAATAGAGAAACTCTACTAGAGAAATTGGGTAAGTTGGGAGTGTCGGAAAAGATGTTAAGGGCAGTGGAGGAGATATACACTATAAAGTGGTTAGGTGCTGTGTGAAATTGGGTGACGGTAGGTTGAGCAGACCACTAGAGTCTAAGAAGGGGTAAAGCAAGTGTGTAAATTATCGCCAATTTTATTTATTAACGATATCCTTGATGGACATGGGAGAAGCAATTGGGACGTGCCGGTGATTAATGGGTAGGAGATACCGGGATTGAATTTTGCTGATGAAGTGATATTGTTGAATCTAACGTCAAGAGGGTTGCAGAGGTGCTTAAATGCGGTGTCGGATTTCGCAAAGAAATGGGCCTTGAAAATTAACGGGAATAAATCGAAAGTGCTAGTAGCCCAGGTACACAAAGGAAGGAAGGAGGAGGGGAAATGTGTCATGCAGGGAGAAAGGCTGGAACAAGTTAGTAAGATGGAATATTTAGGAGTTATTATTAACAGAAAAGGGACTTGGGACCATCAAATAAGACGAGCGAGAAGCAAAGGTATGGCCGCCCTAGCCTCAGTCAAGAACTTGTTGGCTAAATTTCCGGGTATCGGTTATAAAACCTTGAGGTTAGTTTTAAGATTGGTGGTTTTTGGTATGGTAATGTATGGGGCTGGTGTATGGGGGTTGGATGTGAAAAGAGTGGAATTAAGACGAATCATTAGTAATTTCGGTAAGGCGGTGATGCGGCTCCCGCAGTGAACAGGTAATGCAGGGGTGGAATTACTATGTGGGGAAGATAGGGAAGTTGAGTGTGTGAAAAGAATAGTTTGGATGATTTAGAAAAGAGAAGAAGGCGGGAAATTGTTGCAAGCTGCGTACAAGCAACTATTGATGAGCATGTATAACGGATGCTGGCTAGAAAAAATTAAAGGATATTTGGAGAAGATAGGTTTTTGGGTACATGTGGGATGCGGTTTCGTCGAAGATAGATACCAGAGGGTGGAAGGTACACTCCAGGTGGATTAGAGATATGCAAAACCAGATATTATTAGAATAAATTAGGCTAAGAAGTTCCTTAGTGTTTTTCATAAAGTATTATAAATAACGGGGATAAATATTAGGTACGGTACCTATGTTGATAGGCTGAACAGGGGTGGGACGGCATGGTAGTTGATGGGACTCCACCAGAACAAGGTATGACTAAAGGGTAGAGATAAGACGGTATGTGTATCTTGTGGGGTAGTAAACGATGATTTTCATTTAATTGGTAATTGTAAAGAAACGAGTAAGTTAAGGAATTGTCTATTGAGTGCCAAACATCGTGAAATATTAGAAAAGGGGATTGAGAGGAATATTATGAGGTAGATTATCAGGCAATGGGAAGATGGAGGAGAGTTGAACAGGTACTTATATGCCATTAAAAAGAGTGTGAGAGAAAGGTAAGAGAAAGGCATAGGAGTAATAAGTGGATGTGTAAAGGCTGAAAAGAAGGAGGTGTGTTTAAGTCATTGAAAAAAGGAAGGTGAGTGTAATGTGCTAAGTTAGGGAGCTGATATGATTTTTTTAAATGTAGGAGGCCCTATGGATTGTGATACGACAAGAGATTGTGTAACTGTTGACTAACAGTGTATTGGAAATCCACCAGAGTGTGTCAGTGGACAAGAATTGCGAACGCAGTCCATAAGTAGAATAGAATAGAACATCTCTTTATTAACCACCCTAGTATACACCATCGGCTTACAGGCAATAAAGACAAAAAACACACAGAAACAAAAACAAACTTTAAACAACAATATCTAATCTATGTATCTTAAAACTATTAACTACATACGCTAACTAATTTGGTGGCGTCCCCCAGGCAGATCACCAGACCATGGGCTGCGCCACCGTACACTAAACAAACAATATCTACTATTTATCACTTGAAACTACTTAACTCTATAAAACTACTTACTCCAAACTCTAACTTATATGGTGGCGCTGCAGAAGCGGATTTCCAGACCATAAGCTGCACCACCCTTCACTAAAACTAATATTCTACTACTAAAACTAACTAACAAAAGAAAAAAAGAGACAACTGGCTGTTCGTGGTATCCCCTGGTAATGGGGGAACCCCTTCCACCCATGGCACCACTCTCAGCCACACCCGTGGGTCAGATGATATCCCCACCTAAACCTCGATGGCAATGTGCTTCCCTCCCATTCTTTGCGTGGCGAATCGCAGAGGTGGATACCAGACCGTCATGCGATTCGTCACGCTCTTATCTGTTGTCCCGCCTACTAATCTGAGTCGTCTTGATACACATTGCCTGTTCCCATCTTGACTCTCCATTATCTCTATGTGCGGACATGCTTGTTTTTCTCACCTTGGGATTGGTCTTTCGCACCCCATCCTTCCACCTTATATTCCCCCCTCCCTCCCTTTTCCAAATCTTTCCATCTCTCTTCTTCGCTTACACCTATTCATCTACCTTATAGTAACTTATCCACTATATTGTCAACATTATTTCTTAGAGTTAATATTTTATACACCATTTAACAACACTGAACTGTCGACAGCTCTACAGTTTCCTTATTTCTCACCGATCCTTCATCTTATTTACATCTCTTAGTCTTAAAAAACACTAATTAATTGCACATTTCTTTTATAATTTGTCCACTGTCGTTTACCCCTGCTTGTTTATTCCATCCACTATGTCCTATTCTTAATCTGTTCCACATTTTTTTAAACACCGAACTTGCCAACAGTTCAACAGTTCTCTTACTCATCACAGTTCTTTCCTCTTATTTACATCTCTTAGTCAAAAAACCGCTCATTATTACACATGTCTTTACATTGCCAATTCCCTTATTATCTTCACCTAGAGATGGGTCTGCCTCAACCCCTCCTTCTATCTCTTATATCCCCTCCCCTCTCTTTTCCAAATTGACTCATCTCTCTTCTCACTTACACTTGTTAATCTACCTTATAGTAACTTATCTATTATAGTTAATACACTACATAAGTAGGGAAGGTCATGTGCTAATAGTTGATGAAACCTGATGTCGGCGGATTTTGTAACAATGACCTGATGTAAATGCTACGTTGTAGGACCAGATTGGATTTATTTAGGAATGGAATTTAGGAATTCAATTATTATTTTATTTTTATGGTAGCTAATTGAGATTATTATTTGTTCATTATTTTTTACTTTTTATCTTATTATTCATTGTAGTACGTTAGCTGGATGGCACTTAGTTGTATATATGAGGGCATGTGCTGTTTTCTCACTATTTATGTATAGTAAATGGGCAAGGGAGAGGGAGGCATGCTCGTAAGAGGGTGGGATAGGTCGGCCCTACCCCAAAGAAGTATGGAGATATATGTGGGATGAGGAGTGAGAGAGGCGGGGAACAGGACGAGAGCGGTTTCAGCCCCGAGTGGCCGGCCGTAAATGGAATGGTGAGAAAAGTGCACTGTCATCTGGTAGAGGTAACGGGGGTCCTCTTCTGGGCCCCACGGGTAGGACCGGTCCTGCATTCACAGGGAGGGTGGCCTTTTTCTCACCGGGGGTGATGGTGCGGCCGGACAGTGGTAGTACATTACTGTTTTTATTCATTTTGTTTCTTAATATCAAATGGAGACGATGGACGTGACATGTAGGGACTGAGGATGACTGCCGTGGTGACCCTCACTTGGGAGTGTCACGTTTCCGGAGTATCTGATGGGCCTCATTGCATGCCCAAGTAATCTCGTGTTTCTTTTCTTTTGTTGTTAGTTGTCTGTGCATGGAAAGGGGCTTTGTAAACATGCATCCAGGCTAATCGCCTGTTATTTTTAAATAAATACTATAATTATTTTTTTGTAGTTCGTGTTTGTCCTCCTTTTAAAACTACTCCGGAGGTTCTACGAATGATTATTTCCTTTAGTCTGCTCTTTGATGTGTAGGAATATGGTTTTATGGGCGTGACGGATTGTTGTAATAATAAGAGATATAAAAGAAGAGGGGTGTGATATACGCAAGTGGAGATAAGTTGAGTAGGTGAAATTAATAACTGTTGGAAAATAAGACCAACTTTTAATGAACTGTGTGGTTTGCATCTTGTTTGTGTGGGAATAATCTGAATGTAATCGCACGCTTATAAGCGGTTCAACTGATTGTAATATAATTCGATTCTGAATGATGGTATACCGTCACAGTGACACTGTTGCTACATCTCCACAAAGGGGGAATTACAAATATATAATTTTCATATAGAGTATCTTCCCCTATTTCCAAAATAATTTAATTTCTCCATTTTTCATTTTATTACTTCAATAAATGTTTTCTTGTTATTTGTTGAATTTCTTGGTATTTTGTTTTGATAATCAGTCTCTTGGTATTTTTTCTGCCGAGAAGCTCATCTCCAGCTCAAGGCTTGTAGCTTGTGGCCTTTCCCAGTCGCGATCTGGGCCTCAGTTTTTAGCTAATGACGTTATATTTTGCACGGTGGACAGGATTTTTGCGTGCGGGGTGTGGCTCATAACTCACTTGTTCTTGATGGAAACTACACATTTGATGCTCTGACAAAACAGGGTTTTGAGTCCACTCACAAGGTACCTTATCCCAGATCTTTTTTAAAAGACTCGCAGCTATATTATCAAAAAAATGCCTTTGGTAATGCATTTAACTCTTCTTCATTAAACGTGTTTAGTTTCTTTTTTGCATTCATAAAACTTTACGATTGCCTTTTCAACTGCGTTACACTAAGTATCGGATAGGAATGACATGGTGTCTTTACTCTACAAATGTTTCTTTCACACTGACGTCATTTCGACACTGCAATTTACATATGTTGTTCACCTTCCGACATTCTCTGCAACACAACCAATCAGAGGGCATGCACACATGTCGTAAATACTGTTTAAATCTTTTTCCACTATACTCCTTCTAAAGAGTTTAAATGACGGACATCCTGATTCATGCATGTCGATAATTTCACTCGTTGATGGTAGATACTCACGCAACCATTTCTTCTTTTCACAACCATTTAAAAAACAAGACCTGCTCTTGACAAATAGGCGTTCATGATCAAAGATAGAAAGAGATAATGTATTCCTTTTTCTTCCCACTGCAGACCTAATATATTTTCAATCCATTGAGTCTGCTTTTTGTCTTCAAATGTTTCCAAGCAGGAAGGGAAAGGTGGGCTAAATACTAAACTGACGAGTTTTGGCGCCCAAAACACAGTGTATTCCAACACAGCCACCCCTTTAAACACAAATTTGTTGCCGTTACTTTGAAGCCTTGTATATTAACTATTAATGTTCTTGTCATAATGGAATAAAGCACTCTTCTCTCTATCACAGTATCTCAGAGACAAAATAAAAATTCTCACTCATACTAGCAGTAAATCCTAGAGTTTACTAGAGATTGACCGTGATAACGAACAAGTCTAAACATGCATAACCATGTCGACGTCATCGCTGCATGTTAAAAGCAGAATAATCTTAGTATCCCACGTGCTCAGTCCCGTCGGAGACAGCCTGTCGTATGAGAGGACGTAAAGCCTTAAGCATAAGATCACGTCGTCATGGTTATACATGTTTAGACTTGTTCGTTACTGTCGTATGGAGAGATAATGCTATGAGCTGACCTCTTAGGCCCCCTCCAAGGTGGTGTTAGGAAGGGTGTATGTCGAGAAGGGCAGCCAGCCTTGAAACTATAATCCTTTGAGGTTAGGCCCCCTCTATGACAGTGTCGGGGAAGGGGCATGTCGCGATGGGCACTTGTTCAAAATCCGCACCAAACAAGTGCACGTGGTTAGAAGCAGGCAAGGTGGTAGCTGTCAGCTGTCAAATTGACAGCTGTTACTGATTCGAATTCCGCGCCCGCATGGTTAAGATGGCAGCAGTGAGGTTAGGACCTGTCAAGATGGCAGCATTGAGGTTAGCGACGTTCACTCGTTCAAAATTCGCGCCAAACAAGTGCACGTGGTTAGGATCTGTCAAGACGGCAGCTGTCATCTTGACAGCTGTTTAAATTCCGCACCCCACGTGGTTAAGTTGGGAGTTTAGGGTCTGTCAAGATGGCAGCAGTTAGGTTAGCGACCTTCTCTTGCCCAATAAGATGAGGTTAGGTTCCGTCAAGATGACAGCGGTTCAAATTCCGCGCCCACGTAGTTAGGATGGCAGCAGTGGGGTTAGGACTTGTCAAGATGGCAGCAGTGAGGTTGGCCACGTTCAACTGTTCACAAAATGTAAGGTTGGGACCTGTGAATGTGGCAGCAGTGAGGTTAGCGACGTTCTCTTGTCCAAAAAAGTGGGGTTGGGATCTGTTAAGATGACAGCTATCAAAGGCACGTGCTTTAGTTTACAAACAAGGATATATGCTCGTGAAGTCACTGTCATGACGTCATGGGGTGAATGGCCTTGGCCCGGTCAATGACCTCGGGTGCTGACTCAGCAGGAAATAATGCTGACGCCAGTGATTTAGAACATACATTGCCCTACTACTATTGTATGCGTCATGTGAAAGATGGAGATACTGATGATGCCGTCACATCACTGGGCGCAGCAATGGACACGAATTGAGAAGTGCCACATAAATGTATCAAACAGGCTTCAGAATCGCAACAATGCGACACCGCTACCTATGGTTTGTAAGTCAGATGGAAGGAATATAAGGTGCTACACAGAAATAAGTCTTTCAAAGACCATCAATTATAGTTTCGACATGATATTCTCTTTTGGGGTTATGCCGTCTCATGAAAATAAGGCATAAGCCCAACAGCCTATATCATGTCTATAAGTACGGGCCTTGAATGCAGCAATGGCAAATCATAATAGCAATCATAATATACAATGTTGCAAAGTTTGGGCTTGGAAGACTTAGGAGACAGGAGACGAGCTGCTCGATTATGTAGTATGTTCCGAGTAGACGAATAACTTTGAGTGGTGTCTTTAATAGGAAAGATAAAGTTGGAATTCAAGAGGACAAATTGGGGCAAATGTTCGTTTGTAGCAAGCGGAGTTAGGGATTGGAATAACTTACCAAGGGAGATGTTCAATAAATTTCCAATTTCTTTGCAGTCATTTAAGAAAAGGCTAGGAAAAGAACAGACAGGGAATCTGCCACCTGGACGACTGCCCTGACTGCAGATCAGTAGTGATTGGTTTATTAGTTGATTGACAATCTACATATCGAAACTGCAAACACAAGTTTGACAACAATAAGGAAACTTAACGGCCAACTTGTACGCTAGACAGCCTATGGGCATAGTGGTAAATGGTGGTGTTCGCTACTAATTACTATTCGTCTCCCGTCTCTCGATAGGTACGCACGCCATGTATTTTCTGTCTTGTGGTCTGAGTGTAATGAATGGTTGGTCTTGGTTGTTCCAGATGACTTTTGACTTCTATCCATGTGCAGTAGTTAGCTGGAGATAAGTGAATTATACCAGGTGTGTATGTATACGGTCGAGGAACGACGCACTAGTTGTAAATTTGTGAGGAGCCCTGTTCACTATTTCCGGTTTACTTTCGAAATGGTTGGCTTGTAGTTATTTAATCTTCGAATTATTTGTTTTGTACTGTGCATTTCGGACATATTGCGGCTGCTTGTGCAGGTTTATTCTGTGAATTGTACTGTTTCTCCTAAGATTTTCTACATCCGGTAATTGCAGTTTCTTACATTTTACGCCGTGTCCAAAGGAGTCTCAGTCTTGTACATCTCCATAAGGAACTTTAAAGACGTGATAGCAAATAAGGTAAACTTTATTGTTCAGTTAGTATTTAAACATAAAAGATCAGCGGCAGATAATTCTGTTCTTCAGCTGACTATAAGCTGTCTACATTAAATATATCTCAGCTACCATTCTTAGTGATAATACATGCAAATTTTTTCCAACATGGTACCGAATTGATTGGGAATAGCCTGCTCATGCGCAGTAGTATACACTAGAGGTGGGGACGGAGCGAGTAGAACTGGAGAGTAACTCGGTTCTTCAGGTTTTCGTGACGTCACAGCGGAGCACCGATTCAACTCGAATACTCCGTATAGCACTGCGGGTGCTTCAGTAAACCTTCCAGCCAGGCTAGACTCGCAACACCACTGAGCTGTTGTTCAAACTCCAGACTGAGACGTCTGTTCTATTTGTGTTTCCTTATACTACATACGTCTTTATTTAAAGTTGTTGCGCTATATTTTCTACCGATATTTGTAATAAGAAAGAAGCAATAATACCATGACAGTCCTCCCAAGCATGGCAGTATTTTACTAGCAGTCCAGGTAGAAAATCCGCTACTTCTAAAATTTGCAATCAAATCTATTGTACAGGTGGACGAACGTCAAATTTATGGAATCACATAAAACGGGCGTATCGTAAGGACATGGTACAAATACAGTTGCACATCGTGACAGTAATTCCATTCCTATGGATGGATGAGACAGTGCAGGAAAAAAAAAAAAAGTTGCATAGGAGTTTGGCTACTTTTGTATGCGAAGACAAGCAGTCATTGAGAGTTGTAGAGGATAGAGCCAGACCTGTAGCTTAGATCCTTTCCAACAGAGCAAAAAAAAAAAAAAAACGAGGCCACCATAGCTCAATTGGTAGAGTTACCAACGTGAACTCGGGAGGTTGTGGGTTCGGATCCCACTGGTGTCCGGTGGGCCATTTTTTTTCTGTACTTAACATCTCTTCGACACGCACTAGATGTATGCAACACGACCTAATAGGTTGAAAGTCGATTTCGATTACAATGCGATCGTGAAATTTCAGTATTCATTGACCCTTAACTGAACTTGCTCTTGCTTACCTTAGCGTACCTGCTACATCTGTGCCCGCATTGGAGGTGTTTTGCATGTGCTGGACAAATTCGTTCAGACCGAAGGTCGTCGCTTTCTGCAAAACGAGCTGAAACTCTGATATTTCTGAATGGAAATTCCTCCCATATAACACCTGTTCCATGCAATACAAAACACTAACGGTACTTCCCATGATGTCTGTGTACAACGTATTGTGTCTTGATTTTAATGCTTGTCACAAGATGAAGAATTGCATTCATTTGTATACTTTACTTATTTCCATTACTGATGTTATCTTAACAGATTTTTCATTTAACTCTTTACCACGCAATTATAAATGAAATGTTTGACATTATATGAGTTTAGGCACATTTCAAAGCACTAGATTTCGTTTCGTCAGTTATCACATTATGGAATACGGTACCGGTACGTTTATCCATATGCATTTATATTTATTGTATTTATTTATTCATTTGTATATTTATTTCTTTATTTATGTCTATTTGATGTGCCTCATATTAAGCACAGGGTTGTAATTACACTGTTTGTTACGTTATCTGTTAAATTTATATTACATTATAAAAATTGTGCAAATAACCAATAACAGTTAGTACGGAGCATTGTACCACTGATAATAATTGATAATCTTCTTTATGAATGTAAACTGTAGCTTAGAAGGTCAATATATATTTTAAATTTGCCGCTATAAAGTTGTACTCGGTTCTGTACTCGGTTTAACCGAGTAATGACGTCACAGTACTTGCTCCAAACCGAACCGCTCCGTCTCCACCACTAGTATACACTGGCACCAACAAGTATAGCACATCTATCTTTATATATAAATTCCACACAAATAAAGGTGATGCTAAGACACCAATATATTTATTCAAATGTACAGTAGTAAATATAAGGTTCTTCGAGTATAAATGGTTTCTCACAACAAAAATAAATGTATACAAAACAAAATCAGTTGCTCTACACATCAAAAAAGTGTTGGTACACCTGTACACAAATGAAATTTTTATTTATTTATTTATTTATTTATTGGTTATAGAATGTCCCAGTGAGCTAGTGATTCAAGGAGGGACTGCTCTTTACAATCACAGCTTGGCAGCTTTAAGTTTCATTCAACAGATATGGCATCGGCCTGCATATATAACAAGGAATATTTACAATTATTGATTTACATCATAATATCATTATTTTACATGGAAAAAAGAAGATATTAAAAATAAACTAAACTTAGGTGGAAAAATAGTTACACAGTGGTTATCAATTTATTCTCCAACATACTGTTCAAGGAAGTACCTGCGTACTTTTTTCTTGAATCTGTACAACTTCTCTGTAATTCACATAACTCATTTCCAGTAGCCTGTGTGTATACCATTGGCACTGATGACAGTTTGTAGATGTCTTAGAATGGAGGGACCCATGTTGTGAGTTATCTCTCCTGAGATCTTTGACCATTCCTCCTACAACACCGCCTGAAACTTGCGATTCCCTGCAGAACGAGATTTTCAATCTTTGGTCTCCAAGTGATTCCAAAGATGCTCTATTGGGTTAAGATCAGTGCTTTGTGTGGAGTGAAAACTCTTCTTGGTGCATTATATAGTAACCACTTCTGCGTTCACAGAGCCGTATGTTTTGGGTCGTCGTCTTGTTGAAAGTAAAAGATGCCACGAAGACCCGGTTTCTGTGCACTGCTACATAAGTGACCTCGCAACACTTCGGTATATTTACGATGATCCATGACACCTTCAATAGTTGCCAAGTCACGAAGATCAGAAGTTCCCATGCATCCCCAAACCACTATGCTTCCTCCCCCATGTTTTACTGTAGGTAGGGCATGTAGTGATTTGAGCTCTGTATTTGGTTTGCACCACACTTTTACATTTCCATCAGATCCAACCAAGTTAAACTTGGGTTCGTCAGAAAATATCACAGAATTCAAAAATTCAGTCGATTTATTGACACAGTTTTTGGTGAACTGGTAGTGTTTTCTTCCGTTAACTTCCAAAATAAATGGTTCCTTTCTGGGAGATCACCCATGAATATCAGTTGCATTCAAAACATTCCTAATTGTTTGAGGACTGATCTGTTTGTTGGATGTTGACTGGGTGTCCGATACAATCAACCCTGCATATTAAAGAACTATTTTAATGCAAGACGAACTATGCTTCGATGCTCCCTACATGTAAGAACTCTTGGATGTGCAGATCTGCATTTACTGTCTGTTGTACCAGTCTCTTGAAACTTCTTGATGATTGCCCGCACTGTTAAATAAGTAACAGAAAGTCCTTTACCAATTTCACGGTAACTTTTACGCTGCAAATGCAAGAATACCACCTTAGTGCGAAATGACACGGAATGTTCCTTCGCCTTCGGATTCATTGTGACAGGTGAATGACCCATACACTGGCGTCAGGCAAGTGACTGAACTGTTTGTCAACTCCAATTGCACAAATCTGGTACACACGGCACTGTCTGTAAAGCACAATAATAAACAGCGTACAGTGTGCCAATACTTTTTTGAGCAGAAGAAAACACTAATTTAATAGATTACATACGTTTATGTTGTGTTTATAAAATAGTTTAATATACAAATTAATTTTTTTGGAGTAAGGGTTAATGGTATACATATAATGTTCCTAGTATTTATACAATTGTATTTTATGCGAAAAGGTGTCTGTGCCAATACTCTTTGGTGCCAGTGTACATGCTATTCCAACAGAAATTCAGAACTGCTTCCGAACTGTGAGTTCTGAATTCATACTGTTCTACCTCATTCAGAACCATTTCAGAGCAAATGCCAGCAGTGTGCATTCAATACCAGGGACTGCATGTTGTGTGCATGCACATTTGATTCGTCCAGTAAATGGTGTGACTACATGCAGTACTTCCCACTGGAGTAGTGAGGTCTTTCATCATCCATTGTTTAACATTTTGTAACAATTCGTAGATGGCGTTGATACAGTTCACAAATGCCATTTACTAATTCCAACAAACCATTATTAACAATCAGTTCTGGAAGCATTCTGATTCATGAATCCTCTTTAAAATAATTTTGAAGGAGTTCATAGCCAGTTCGAAACTCTTTGTTGTAATGGACATACATTATATAGTGTAGCATAATCAGTAATGGTTGCAACTTTTTGGATAAAGTTGCCAATGAGTACCTGGCTATCCTCTATCAAATCATTTGTTTGATCAATAAGGAATCTGACTAAACTGGTACCGAATTCATTATGTGGTAGCTCCTAGAGGGGCTGCTAGCCCAGGCGAGTACTGTGCATCGAGAGAGGAACTATCGTTATATCTGTGTAAGAAACTGGCTTATTAAAATACATAAGGCACAGGCCTTATGCACAATTGTCATTAACATCCAGGATGAGTTACGTAATATGTAAGTGTTATGAATAAGACTGGGCTCACCACTTGCTATCCGAAGGTTTGTGAATTGAAAAGAAAACTGAATGTACTATATCAGAACATTCCTAATAGTGACTTTCAAATTTTATATTGTATCTGAATCACTGCTCGACTCTAGTGTAAAGAGAGTGAGGTTTATATTGAGTAGTACGAAATGTACACGACCAATAGAGGTAGCGGAGGACAGGGTGCGGGGATTGTGTCTTCACAGTGGCTAAAAGCGGATCATTTGCCCTGCAAGTTGAGCAAGAAATGAATAGTTTCGAAGGTTCAGCTGTAGAATTTCTTTTTTTGTTACAATTGGCTTTACATTACACTGACACAGATAGGAATTATGGTAATGATGGGATAGGAAGGGGCTAGGAGTGGGAAGGAAGTTACAGCCGTAGAGACAGTTTTCTGTGTTTTCCCATTTTCACACCAAAGAAATGCTTACTCAAGGCCACAGTCACTTGCTTCCCACTCCTAGCCATAATGCCATAAGTTCTATCTGTGTCAGTGTGATGTAAACAAATCATAAAAAAAAGAAGGTTCATCAAACCAGTCAGTAGACTCCCAGTGTAGTGGGTGATATGTAAGTTGCATTGTCACAGGCTTTTCACAACGGGTGTGCAAATTAATCCCATTCTGTGGGTGTGGGGAATTCCTTCATTGAAAATGCTTATCCCTGAGGTTCAGTCTCCAGGTAAAACTGGAGGTCCTGTGGCTATGAGCACAATGCCAACAGTCACCTAAAACTACAGACTTGAATACAAAACAGCAATAAAAGTGTTTGTTGCTCATGTTTCAGTACAAGGTCTGTGGAAGTAATCTACATCCCAAAACCAACTGTACCTTTGCACGCTATTTAAAATGGACTTTGAAGTAAAGATCAAAGAGGAACCAATCTGCTTTGAGGAAACATCAAGTACTTCAAGTGTAAGTATCATTCCAGGTAACTTTATAATGATTACAGTTAAACCCTTAGCAGTCGTCTGAGATTGACTGGTTACATAACTGTACATTTATCTGATGTTCGTGAGATATATTAGTACCTTCCTGTCTATTCTTAAGGCAATATATATTTGTATACTAATCTCAGATTGAGTATGTTCTTTATGATCACACAAATGCAGAATTTACAGGTATGCACCTTTTGTTTGGCACAGTATGTCTGAAAGCTGAAGAAGAATTGGGTTTCTCTTCATCTCTCTTTGCTTTGTAGCTCTTGTCAGGAAAAATTACAGTCTGCGTAACTCAGGTTGTAGAGGGCTTGCCTTCTGGTTTCGAGTTGGCATATTAAATCCTTTATCACCCTTATGGTATTAAAGGTGCTCAAATATATTAGCCTCTTGTGGGAACAATTTCTGTCATCTTAGTGTTTTGAAACCTTTAAAGTTATTTTGCATGACAAAGAATCAGTAAGTGTTAGGCTGGTGAGCAGGTAGTCTTCCTCTGCTTTGATAATTTACAATAAGAAGAGCAAATAATAGCCACGAATTCAAAGACATGATTTGAGGTTTGATCCGTTGTGTCGAAATTCCAGTCCAACACCAACATAGGAAGATTCCGTCTGACATGATATAATGAATTACATGTTTAGATCTTAAGGAGTCAAATAATTCAATGGTAAACCAGTTCATTCTAGAAAGTGATCTAGGAATAACAAGGCAAAAATGTTAACTTTGGTAGTATAATAGTTAATTTTTTAATAGGCCTATGCTTATGTGGGCTACAACAGAACAAACAGTAGCAATAAACCTTTTATCACTGATCGATTTTTCTAAGGAGGCAATCTGATGTTTTAATATGTGTTTTAAAGTGTTACATAACATAAGAATAACCAGTTGAACTTTTCATAAATGTTCTGAAGTGTTCCATTATGTATTGATGATGTCTTATGCATAGATGCATAGATGGATAGATGGATAATATTAGACCTTAGATATACCAAGATTTAGATTAGATTTAATTAGTTTTTATATTTACATGAGACAGTAGACGTGCTGTCATAATACCACTTTGAGGAGTGATGAGTCAGACTGTTTTTGTGAGTGAAAGCTACTGGGACAGTCATCAGCATCATCCCTCGCAGTTTTAGAAGTCACTGATGTGGACTAGTCATCTCACCTGACAATGTTTTCAAGCTCACAAATCTTCCAACTCTTTCCGACGATACACTTCCAGCACCTGTGTTAATGGCCAGTCGATCCATTTCTTCCCATCAGCTGCAACCAGCACCACATCCCCTTCTCCAGTGTTTATAGACATCTTATTCTGCTTCTGGATCAGCTGACTTAGGTACTCTTCTCAAAATCTTGTTGCAACTGCGGTAGAAATCAAAATCTCCTTGATAAGTTCATAGAATCCAGTTGGACAAAATCTAGTATTCCCATGCAGAATACTTGACGGTGAATGTCAGTTGATATCTTCAGGCTTCTCAGGCAAGTAGGTAAGAGGACGGGAATTAACGACGGCTTCACTCTCACACAGTAGTGTCTCGCAACACAGTGAAGCTCTCCCGAGGACACATCTCAAATTTCTCTTTACTATCTGAATCAGACTTTGCCACCAACCTCCCCACCAGCCTGCTGTGGGAGAGTAATCCTCTACTGTATTTGCTGCATTGTGGACTCTCTTTCTGTGTGGTTTTAGTCAATAGTTCAAAACAAATTATCTGTACCAGTAAAATTTGTTCCATTGTTGTTGCAGACAATTTTGGTCTTTCTCATCGAGTGATGAACCGTCGGAAACTCGCTAAAAGTAAAAATCCATTTTTTATGACATTGCTGACCAGTTCCAAGTGCATTGTTCTATACACAACAAATGTAAAGAGCATAATCCACCCCTTATTTTTACTTTCAGTATCAAGAGTCCAGCAAAGTCTACACTTGTCACCTTAAATACCACAGCATCTTTTATTCTGTTTTCCGATAGAGTTCCAGAATCAGCATTCGCCTTCTTAGTTTTGTGCCATTTTTCATCTCACACATCTTGACCGCATGTTCTAGCTGCTCCTTAGTCCTTGTATAACCAAAAATCTTTCACGCAAGTGCAACAGTAGCATGCGAGTGCCAACGTGTATTATTGCATCACCCACTGGCCTCTCTCTCTAAACCTGAACAGAACAGAAGGAATATGTTTTATTAAGTTTGGACCTTTGTCATACAGACATTCAGTGACAACGCCCTCTTCCTTTTAGTGGATACGTCGAATATGGCCTAATTCGCTTCATTGCACTGTCCTTAAATATACCCTGATGAGGTAGAATGTAACCTTTACCTCTAGCCCCTTCGTAATGTCTCAACAGTACCATCTTTAGCCCATTCTTGCAGTGCAATATCTACTCATCAAATTAATTCCCACGAATAATTTTTTTCAGCGATAGAACACAGTCTTTTTTCTGCAACATTGCTGTGTCATATGTTCCTTGCGGTCACTATTATTTCTCAACTCTTGTGTCAAGAGGGCAATGATGTTGGTGAAATTATTGTTAAGGATTTGGAAAGGATGGTATATATACTCCAATGTTATAAAGCAGCAGGAATAAATGAAATTAGACCTGAAATGGTGAATTATAGTGGGAAAGAAGGGTTGAAATGGCTTCATAAAATAAGATTATCATGGAGTGTTAGTAAGGTACCTTCATATTGGATAAAAACTGTTTTTGCACCTACCTATAAGCATGCAAAGAGGAAGGATTGCAACAATTATCAAGGTATCTTAATAATCAGTATACCAAGCAAGGTGTTCATTGGCATCTTGGATGGGAGGTGAGGTCAGTGATTCAGAGTAAGTAGGATGAAAAGCAGTGTGGTTTCGGCCCATAAAAGGACTGTCACGATCAGATTTTCTGTATTTGCCAGAATTTTGAAAAATGTTTGCTGTTCGTAGTTTACATAGATCATCTGCTAAAAGGTATAAAGCGGCAGGAAGGGATTCAGTAAGGTGATAATTTAGTAAGCAATCTGGCATATGCTGACAACTTTATCTTAATGGCAGATTTTGCCTAAAGCTTGTAGTCTACTGTCTTGAAACTTGAAAATAGGTACAATGAGTATGTTATGAAAATTAGCCTTTCTAAGACTAAATTGATGTCAGTAGGTAAGACATCCAAGATAAATGAATGTCAGATTGGGGATACGAAGTTGGAACAGGTAGATAATTTCAAATATTTAGGATGTGTGCACTCCCAGGCTGGTAATATAGCAAGTGAACTTGAATCAAGCTAATGCAGTCTGCTCACAGCTGCAATCAACAGTATTCTGCAAGAATGAAGTCAGCACTTGGACGAAACTCTCTTTACATAGGTGTGTTTTCAGACCAACGTTGCTATACGGGAGTGAAACTTCGGTGGGCACTGGATAACTTATTCACAACTTAGAAGTAACAGACATGAAATTAGCAAGAATGATTGCTAGGAAAATCAGGTGGGAACAATGACTGTAGGGTACTTGTTTTGAAGAAATAAAGGCTAATTTAGGATTGAACTCAATGGATGGAGCTGTAGTCATGAAGCGAATCGTGGTGGAGTCATGTGAGGCAAATGGAGCAGGATAGGTTACCTAGGAGAAGAATGATGGATTCGGTCATGGAGGATAATAGAAATACAGGGAGACCAAGGCGATGATGATTAGACTGTTTCAATGATTTAAAGATAAGAGCTATAAAACTAGTTTGAAATAGGGGATTGTTGTGGTGAATAGTACATTCACAGAGGCTTGCAGACTGAGCATCAAAATGAATAACAGTCTATAATGAATATGTATGTATGTGTTGTTGTTTGAGTCATCAGTCCATAGACTGGTTTGATGCAGCTCTCCAAGCCACCCTATCCTGTGCTAACCTTTTCATTTCTACGTAACTATGTATGTATGTGCAGTATATATTTATCCCTTTAACATGATATTTCATAATGTGCTCATGGATAACAATTGCATTAGCACAGTGTCTGTGTTTGCCACTATTGGCAGCATGGTTTGAAGTTATCCAGAAGATTCCTCTGTTGTTAATAATGTTGTTTGTTTTTACGTCCCAGTAACTACTTTTTAAGGTCTTTGGAGATGCCGGAATTTAGTCCCTCAGGAGTTATTTTACGTGGCAGTAAATCTACTGACATGGGGCTGTCATATTTGAGCACCTTCAAATACCACCGGACTGAGCCAGGATCGAACCTGCCAAGTTGGGGTTAGAAGGCCAGCACCTCAACCGTCTGAGCCACTCAGCCCGGCCCTCTGTTCTTTATGCGGTACAAAATACTAAATGAATTCTTACATACAATCATCAGCTTATTGCCTTATTACATGATATACAAAAATGCTATCTGGTTGTTGGTTCACTTTTAGTTCACCTCCTTGATGGTAATTTTTGTTCAGTCAGCCCCATTAAGGAAGAGTCTTGCTATTAGAATAAGAATGAAACAAAATTTTCAAGGAATGTTCTCATCTTAATTTAGCCATTCAGAATAATAAGATATCTACAATAAAAGATGCCAATCCAAAAATGCAAAAATAAGGCATTACAACACAGTAGTGAAGCCAGAATGCCTATGTGCAAGCAAATGTCTGGCATTAAACTATAATTTAGATAAACTAGAAATACTAGAAAGGCGAATCATGAGGAAAATATTAGGCCCACAAAACACAGCAGAAGGTTGGAAATTACGAAGTAATGCTGAAATATATCAAAAAAGAGAAAATACATCAGATTTAATGGGGAAAAGGAGACTTATGTTTTTTGGACATTTATATAGAATGCAAGATAGTAGATTAACCAGTAAGATTTTCAGATATTTGTGGGGTAACAAATCAACGACAAGCTGGGTCAATGAAGTAAGAAAGGATTTAGAAAAAAACAATATAACAACAGAAGAAATAAATAATAGAGAAGGCTTTCGGGAAGAAGTATTGAAAATAGAAGGATTCCAAGGTAAGAATGTAAAAAAGACTGGTTCAAAGTGGTCTGAAGACAGAAAGAAGAAACATAGTGAACAGATGAAAGCGTACTGGAAGAAAAGGAAAGAACAAAGAAGAAGGAATTGAAATTGGCACGTGGTCCTCTGGTGGCCCATTCGAAAGAATAATAATAATAATAATAATAATAATAATAATAATAATAATAATAATTGTGGCCTGTTGCAGATTTTTTGAACTGACACCTATAGAAAAACATGAATGTCTAAGCACTGAGGCAAAGAACAACCAGTGTGTCATATCTTCCATACTGTGCATCTCAGCCATGATGATAATAAAAGGATGTGTTTTATGTAGACTCATTACACTGCACCAATCCACATGTGTGGTGGTGCACTACAAAGGAATTATACTTTTATAGGACTCTATTAGATCCTCATATTCAATACAAGATTGTCCATGTTTTCCCCTATTGGCAGCATGGCCTGAGGTTATCAGTGAAGTTAGCTGGAAATTTGTGTTGATTAGGATGATGTAATAAATTCTTGTAGGTGTATAATTCAGTACTGGCAGTATGGATATGAAGGTGATATTATGTAACACTGAATAAGATGCAAAAACTGCACATATTTAATTGATTTAGAGGTATATTTTACACACTATTAACTTGAAAGAAGATATATGATGGTTCAAACTTTCAATACGATTAACATGAGAAATTTTTACAATCCTACTTAATTATAATTGGTACCGGTTTCGACCGTTGTTCTTGGTCATCATCAGCCGATCACAAATAAGTATAAAAGACAATCCACAGGTAAATAAAATGTGAAGTTTAAAAAAATTCCATGAGATGCTGTCTAAGAAGCACTGTAACACTTTAGGGAGCATTGTGTGTTGGAAATTCAATGTTATGAAGAAGTCTAGGATCAGATGTATATTTTTAGTTGTAGTTCATTAAGCAAAGTGCCGATCCGCACATATGTCTTGCTGCTCTTCAAGAACTTGCTCCGGACTACATAGTTGATCTATGACTTCTTCATGATTTTGGAACTATCAACACACAGTGCTGATCCCTAAAATTATATAGTGCCTCATGTACTACTCTCCTCTGTAAAAACTGGACTGCCATCATTAGATGTTGCCCATTGACAAAGATTTTGAAGATGTGGTGGTGTAAGAATTTCCTGAGGTACCGGTAACAATAGGAATACTGGGGATATCGATGCATGGTTGGGTTGGCCTGAAGCTTGACAAGGTCTTGGATCACTGTGTGGAAATAGCTACCCAGAACTTTGAGACCTGATCATTATGTTTCCTGTGAAGACCTTCAATGATTTCTTGCTGATGGAAGACTTTCCTCCTGTTCCTCTTTGTTTGCTTTGTTATGATTTCAGCCGTTTTATTTTCCTGGTAGCCTGCACCAATTATTGCTTTAATTTCTTAGGGATGGGACAAAAGCTGTAGTTTTGGTCACAGGTTTGGTGATTTAAAGAATAAAATTTTAAAACAATGTCACCCCGATCACTACAATTTTAAACTGCATCATAAATAGGAGCAGCAAATGGTTAGTAAAAGATTAAAAACTATTTAATGGTCCCTACTTTAAATACTTAAATTTTCACAGGTTGCCTCTGGTGGGATTTCTTGGTTATGTTTTATTGGCAGTGAGCACTTGATTTTCTTTGTTTGCAAGTAGAGTAGAAACAAGAAAGCTGGACCAGCTTTTCGAGGCAAGAAAGCTGGACCAGCTTTTGGAGAGAAGAATTCTGGACCAGCGGCAGCCACTGCGCATGCCCCGTGCGCTTCACTCCCTGAAGGGGCCTCTCACTTGGCAAGGCGTGTGTGGAATGTTAACTACACATACTGCAAGGTCTTAATGTGAGAGGTAATTAATTCTTGAAAGGTGTGGGGGGCAAGGTGCTGTAACTGGATTTTGCTGGAGTAGCTTTCACTGGCTAAGGGGGTCAACCACATGTAGAATGAGGACAACACACTCAGAGGTCTTTATGTAAGAGGTAATTAATTTTCTTGAAAGGTTACTCTTGTGGCCAAGGTACAGTAACTATGTGGCAACTGGATTTGCTTTAATAGGTCACTTGCTGGTGAAAGCTGAACAGGATGTTAGTTTATGTAAAAAAAAAAAATGATCTCTCACTCCTCTCTTACTGGAGGGATGAGGGGGAAACACTAAGGAGTGCTACAGTGCAGCTGTTACTAGGCAAGATCCGCTTTCTAACTTGTTGAAGGTTATCTCTGTCACGAACAGGATGTTTATTGTAGGTTGTAATTTTGAGTGAAGGTGAACTAGTGACAAGTCCAGCCTACTGGTGAGGAGTGAAGGTGGTGGCAGGGAGTATTTAAGGAGCAGAGCGCAACATGAAAACTATCATCTAGTTGGAAGAGTTCTCTACTACTACTACTTTTCTTTCCTCTTCAGTAAGTGTAAGTTTATTTAGTTTGTTAATTTTAAAAAGATATACCAGTTTCAACAGAATGGATATGTTAATGAAATTAAACAAAATTGCCAAGGCACCACAATTTCATAATAGAAAGTTAAGTGAGTTGCAACTTAACCATCCATTTAAGGTTAAAGCGCTGAGAGCGGTAGAAACAAGATTTGGGAGGAAAATAATCGTTGATATAGAAGGGGAAGATGAGGAGACTGTGAGTGTTTTCCTGCCGGCGCAATTCTCAAAACTTACAGCAGAAGAAATAGAAGAAATAAATTCTTTAAAAACAACTTGAAAATGATGTACAGAGGCATGGAGAGGGGCTACCATCAAGTGTGCTTCCTACAGTAGAATGTCATCAGTTACGATGACTATTTTAACTAAGTAAGTATGCAGAGAGTATTTTCGTTCTTAATGTAATTTTTTTTTCGCCGTATTCGCATAATTGTATTGTTAATTGAAAATAGTATGGGGTGTTTCTTTTCAGGTCCGAGGTGGTAATATGATGAAGTGGAAGAAAGTTGAGATTAAACCAGGAACTGAACATCAAGCATATCCAAGCATACAGAGTCGTCGTCTTCAAGTACATCGAGAGGAGGATGTGGTCGCTACTTCACAGCCTGTTGAAGATGAAGCGGGACAACTGAGCGCACAACAAGAACAAGAAGTGAGTGCTAATTGTATTGAACTATGGAACAGAGGGGGTCCTCTTTTTAATTATACAGTATATGTGACGAACCTGAGTAAAGCTTACAAAAGCCAGCAGGAAGTGACAGCTGCTGTAGTGCGATTTCTTTTGAGTGAACTTTCAAGTAATGAACATTTTCTACTATTTCTTGGGTATAATACATTCGAAGAAATATATAAAATTGAATTTTCCTTTTCGTCACAAAATTCAAATAACATTTCCTATTACCGTAATACATTGCTAGGGAAGCTTCAGGAGGAGTTTCCTAGCGAAGCTGTACACTGTTCACGCGATGCAGAAGGTAGTGACCTAGCCCGATGGTTATACTGTGTAATGACGGATTGTACATTCTTGATAAGTCGTTGCTACAGCAACTGCTGGACTTGTCTTGAGATTGCTGAAAAATTTAGCACCAAATCGTAATTTTTTTTGTAGTCATGGAGTATCCTTCGAGCAGCAAACGTAGAAAGCTAGACATTAATTTACAGACAGATGAAGATGCGGGAAGAATGCAAACTCATTTTGATAGAGCGTTTGAACGCATTCGCGCGTTTATGAGGGAGGTAAATGGATCAATACTAATTTCTTATCGGTTCGAACCTAGCGACGAGCGAGAAGAAGCTCAGTTCAAGCTGATTGAAAATCTTAACGAGCTAGAGGAAATGCGTAATCAGATGTTAGAAATTTATTTTCACGCTCGCGCTGTTAATGGACTAACTTTTCAGATAGAAGATTTCTCTTCTTTCCAGTGTAAACAAATCGAGTCTGCTTTTCGGCGCAGAGTGTACACACTAGCGGTGGTAAATGTTAACAATGATTTCTTACTCCCCGAAGAGTTCCTAGATAAATCTTACGTGTGGTTTAATAAATACGTGAAGGAAGCACTCAAGACACAAGCATTAAAAGTAAATACCGTTCTCTGCACACAACATGTGCTTCACGATAAAATCGATAACAATTATTTTCATTCAAGGAACGCTGAAATTACTGAAGGTACTAATTTAAGAGAATGGTACAACGAACATGTAACGAGACCGATTCTGAAAAAATTATCAGAGTTCGAGGCTCGTGATTCGGGATGGTCTCTGCTACGAATTCGCGAATTGCGGATAAGCATTAATAAAAATGTAGGTTTTCACGTGGGCAAGTCACCAAGTCTAACGTTGCCTACAGCAATTCGTAACAAGAAAGCAGTTATTAATCTGCGGAACACACGAGATGCTTGCTTTGCGTGGAGTGTAGTTGCTGGCTTAGTTCCAGCTAAACATCATGTAGATCGCATTTCTTCTTATCCACATTATAATGCAATTTTAAATTTAAAAGACATACCAATCCCGATGGAAATGAGATACATGAGAAAATTTGAAGATCAAAACGAAATCTCCGTGAATGTATTCGGAGCGCAGTATGACGAGAACAACTGGGTGTGCATAGGACGGAATGATGTCAAAAAAGAGTTTACTCTTTTACCTTTGTACATTTCACATAAAACGTGTGAAAAGATCGTAGATCTTCTAATGCTTCAGATTGGCGACAGTGAGAAGTATCACTTTTGTTTGATTAAGAATCTTCCACGTCTTGTGCGCACATCTCTTACGAAGAACCATAATAGAATTTATATTTGCAGACGGTGTTTGTCTTACTTTTCTAATAAGGAAAAATTAGCTTTGCATACTAATAACTGTATACAATTTCCGGTGGGCAAAAGTATAATGCCTTCGGATAGCGAACGGCTAGTGTACTTTACCGAGTACAAGGTTAAAGAGCCAGTGCCTTTTATTGTGTATGCTGACACAGAATGCATACTGAAACCTGTGTCTACTTGTTTTCCAAGTGATGACACCTCACATTCAACTCCAATTCACGAACATGTGCCATACAGCGTAGCATATTATTTACACTGTAGTTTTGACAGAGATTTGTGCTCTTTCAAACTCTATCGAGGTAGTGATTGTGTAAAATGGTTCGTAGATGAGATGTATAACTTGGTGGACACGCTTGCGCCCTATTATTTTGATACGAAACCAATGTTAGCATTAACTGTTGAGCAAGAAAATGAATTTCTTTCGTCTACATTATGTCACATATGTGAGAAGGAAATTGCAGATAATGAAATTAAAGTTCGCGATCATTGTCATTTAACGGGTGTTTACAGGGGATCAGCACATCAATTGTGTAACTTACACTATCGTAAAATTTCTATCTTGCCGGTAGCATTCCATAATTTGACAGCCTATGATGGTCATTTCATAATTAGAGAACTGCATAGGAAGGGAGGGGATGTTGTGACAGATCACAGAACGAACATTAAACTATTAGCAGTGAACATGGAACGATACAAAGGATTTTCAAACTTTATACGTTATAACCAAAGACAGTGTTTTGAACTAAGATTTATAGACACTTATAACTTTATTCCTTTTTCGCTGGACAAAATGTCGCTATTACTTAGTGACGAGTCAAAGCTTGTAACGAGACGGTATTTCACCGATGATTTACAGTTTAAACTCGCTTCTCGGAAAGGGATATTTCCATACGAATATGTTACTAGTATGGAGGTGTTAGACGACACTAGTTTACCGTCAAGGAGTTCATTCTTTAGCTCTTTAAAGGGTGAAACTGTTTCGGAAGAAAACTACGCGTTTGCTCAGCTTATTTGGAATAAGTTTAACTGTAAATCGTTGGGTGAATATTCTGATTTTTACTTGAAAATCGATACTTTACTCTTGGCCGATGTATTTGAAAACTTTAGATTGAGTGGAAAAGAGACATATGGTATTGATGCCGCTCATTTCTACACGGTACCGTCTATGGCATGGAGTGCTATGAAGAAAATAACAGCTGTCCAGCTAGAATTACTTCAGGATATCGACATGCTGCAGTTTTTCGAACGCTCCATTCGCGGTGGTAATGTGCAATGCGTTACGCGGCATGCAGTAGCAAATAACAAGTACATGTTAACATACGATGAGTCCAAACCGGAATCATACATAATGTACTTTGACGTGAACAATTTGTATGGATTCGCTATGCAACAGTTTCTTCCAACGGGCGGCTTTCAATGGGTCGAAAACGTTGAGAATTTAGACATTATGAATGTAGGAGATGAAGCAGATGTTGGATTTATGGTAGAAGTTGATTTAATCTACCCGCCAGAACTTCATGATAAACATGCCGATTATCCATTGTGTCCTGAAAAATCTACGAAACTAATGAGCACTCTTTACAACAAGGAACGGTATGTTCTTCATTATAGGCTATTAAAACAGTGTGTAGAATTAGGTATGAAAGTAGCTCACATTTACAGAGCGATTCAGTTTAATCAGAGCGCATGGTTAAAATGCTACATTGATTTGAACACAGAGAAACGAAAGTTAGCAAAAAATGAGTTCGAGAAAAGTTTCTATAAATTAATGAATAACGCAATTTTTGGTCGTTCATTAATGAACGTAAGGAAGCTGCGCGACGTCAGATGGGTCACACAGTGGAAGGGTCGTTCTGGTGCAGGTACGTTGATCTCAAGAGCAAACTTCAAACGTCGTATTATAGTAGACGAACAGTGTATGGTTATCGAAATGAAGAAACTTCAAATTCATCACAATCAACCGGTTTACCTCGGTGCTACAATTTTAGATTTGTCAAAAATGAAAATGAACGATTTTCACTACAACGTTATTTTGAGAAACACAGAATCAAACTCACAACTACTCTACACTGACACCGACAGTTTGATATACAATTTTTCATTTGATATATATGAGTTTATGAAGGAAAATTCAGTTTTGTTTGATACAGGAAATTATGATGAAAATAATCCTTTCCAAATTGAAAGAAAAAATTCAGGTGAAATAGGTTTGATGAAGGATGAAAACGGTGGTAGTATTGTTGAAGAATTTGTAGGTTTGCGACCAAAGATGTATGCTATTAAGTTGTGTGAAAAAGAGAAACCTACATGTAAAGCTAAGGGTGTCAAAAAAAATGTTGTCGATCACCTTACAATTGATCAGTATAGACGTTGTCTGTATGAAGGTGAACAAGTGACCAAACTACAAGTGTGCATTACTTCCAATTCTCATTCTGTGTTCACGGTTCGTCAATACAAACTAGCACTCACAGCTAATGATGACAAAAGGTACATCACAGATAACAAAATTAATACATTACCATTTGGACATTACAGTCTTGCAGAGAAAAGAAGTATAACTAATGTATAGCTATCTTGCAAAGTAGGTTTGCTTTTTTTGTGAACACCTCCTCCACTTTGTCATCAGTTTACCCCTCTGTATGTAAAATAATGTAATTTTCTCTGAAGGTGAATATTAAGTAATAAGAGGAGAAGCTCCTGTGATTCCTTTAATCATTTTTATTTTAGAGAAACTTTTGTTTCATTCTGTAATTAATTAAAGAAAAAAAAATGTAATCTTATAGAATTTCAAACTAGATAAACATTTCACTCGCTCTTTCTTTTCATTCAATGTATTGTACTGTATTTTTACTTTTAAAGTACATTGCATACTATTATAATTATTTAATTATGAAAAAAAAAAGGAATCTTATATCGCTGTTTAAGTACATTGTATACTATTGTACTAACTAGTATTGTACTGTAAGTTAATTTTCTATCATTTATATATTAAAGTGCATTGTAAACCTTTTATTTAATCTTTTTTCTTTTTCGAAAAATAAAAAACTCTACACTAGATGATCAAAAATTTGATTTTCTTTCAAACTATCCTGCGCAGCCTCTCCTTTTATTCCTTGTACTCTTAACTAAAGTAGGAGTAGGAGAATGAAAAAAAAGAGAACATATTTCCTTTTTACAATCAAGTTTATTGAATAGGAAACTACAGAGGTTTTTCAAAATATAAACTTCTGATTGAATTTGTAACTGCAACCACGAGGAGAGATCTGCAGAGACTGAATCTTCGACCGCCACCAGAGGAGAGTCCTGCAGGGAAAAAAAAAAGAAAGAAAAATTAGTTGATAGCAGCATAAAACAGAAAAAGCAAGCAAGAAAGAAGAAAAAAGGAAACTATTTTTTTTTCTTTACCTTAATAATTGATGAAATAGTAACTAATATCAATCTCAGACGTTGTTGTTGTTGTTGTTGTTGTTGTTGATGTCACTATGAGGAGACACCTGCAGAGGAGAAAAAATAAATAAATTAGTTAGAAGCAGAATAAAACCGAAAAAACAAGCAAGGAAAAAGGATGGTATTATATCTTTTTTTTTCACCTTAATAATTGATGTATTAGTAGCTGATATCAAGCTCGCACGATGTCGTTGTTGTTAGCTCCTGAATCCTGACAAGCCTGGTGTAAGTTCGCCTTCAGATGATCTGGTAGATACTGCCAGAGCGCACTTAACTGATGTTGTTCGTAAATAGATAATATGTTTTCAGGGAAGAAAGTCCACTCAAATTTATTGAATCTGCTCACACCTTCTTTCTTAAATTTGTTTATCACTGAACACACTATTCTCATCACACCATCTGACGATTTTAGCCAACTATGAACTGCGTGAACGTTGAACATAGCACAGCTGCCTGAATGTCTAGCAACATGTGGTAAATGGCGCGGACAGTCAACAGGGAAACACTCGTTACGCATTGTTCTTAAATCAGGTACACCTTCTATAGTGTTCAAGTCAATTATGCATGTACGAGGATACTCTCGCAGTGCTAATAGACGTAACTCATTAACACAGTTGCACACAACCAGATATTGGTATTGTTGTTCACTGAGAAGATTGAAAAACGACGTAAGCGTGAAATCTAAATTAGGTACACTCATACCTAATAGAGCAGTAGATAACACATTTGTAGACGAATCTATATTACAACAGGCTATCTCGTAACCTCCAGTAGGTAACCTCTGAATGTCAACTATCACTCCTCTGGGTTTTGCACTCATGGTGTGCTTGATATCGAAGAACTGAAGCAGAGAATCTTCACTCTCTCGTTTATATACACTATTAGAAAAAAAAGAAGAAAAAACTCGCGCAAGATTATTGGAAGAAAAATACTTCATTCGTTAGTGGTTTATAATTTATTATGCGATCATGAATAATAATGCAATGCAGAGTAGTGTTGGCTGGAATAGGTTCGTTTGTTTCAATTTCAACGCGAACATCTACAGAGGAAGATTTTATCGATTCAACCTGTTCCATGAAATTAACAACAACAATAGGACAATGCGAGTGAAATTCACTTCGTGATATGTTCGGTTCGGAACGATTATCATCAAGCTGATAGTACGCATTACGAAACTTGATGAACATATCATACAATTCACTGTAGTCGCCATTGTTAAAATTAGCTACAGCCTTTTCATAGGGATAAAAGTTTGAATTTAAGAATACGCCAACGGATCGAATATTACAGTGATCGAACAGAGAAGAAGAAACATTAATTTTCTTACGATCGGTTTGGAAAGCAAGCATAAAAACTCTCGGTTTTTCTATTTGTGACGTAGTCATAACAGTCCAATTAATTTTCGTTGAATTTGGAATAGTAGGTAACTCGTGATAACTCCACGATCGAAATGCTACAGGAATAGAAGGATTTTTTTGGATTAACTTTATGCGTTTAACTTCTTCCTCGTCGGACAGTATTAGAGTTGGTAGCTTTATATACATTTTTCGTACTTTGACCTTAGCTGTATCTTCCGCGTTGGCTGAAAACAGTGCACATTTGTCATCTCTAGAACGAATAAAGATAAATTCAAGTTTACAGTTTATGAATGGTTTCCTGTAGTCTTCAAATAATCCACAAAGAAGACTCAGTGGGATAATGGCATGGAACAGCTTTGTAGTTGCGTGGGCAATATTAGCTTCGTTTGGTGGTGTAGAAATTGATGGAAAATAGCCAGCATTTTGCAGCGCTAACATTTCATTTTTAGAATAAGAGGCGAAAGTTTTTATAGCACTAGTCGTGCCTACACGTCGTGTTCTTTCAATCTCTTTCCCATTCAATTCAATACGCATTTCATCGAAGAGATATGCTGCAAAGTTTTGATCGGGAACGGCTGTAGCTGAAGGTGTATTATCTGCGCTTGATCTAACTATTTCACCTTCGATGTGAACATCAGCTTCAGAGGGTAAAAATATATGTTCTTGGTTGTGTACAGGAACTCGAATTTCATCGTTGTTTTCATATTTCGTGCCAGCATATGGATGATAGCTCCTTACTTCCCGCCTAGCAACTCTGTTGTCAAATATAACTTTGTCCGTTACGTTGAACATATTTCTCCTTGATGTTAGCGTGATTGTACACAAAAAGAGACTAAAGTAGTTTTTGGTAGAGAATTAGAATTTATATGCTTTATCCTAGGGGGGTAGTCGGTAGCATTGTAAAGTGATTTCACACAAAAAGAGAGTGATGTTACCTTGATTACGCACACGAAAAGAGAGTAAAGTAGTTTCTGTAGGAGAAATAGAACTTATAGTAGTCGGTAGCCTAGCGATTGTAAAAAGTCTTTATTGTTTGTGGTTAATTTTTTCTTGTCGCGTACACGATGAGATTGTTTTTTTAGCTTTACTCTATATTTTACTACTCTAGCTGCTTCCTCTTTTAATCCTCGGTTTTTTGACTGGTTGTTGTAAATTACTACCATGATGTTGTTGTTCAACTGTTCCTTACTCGAATGATAGTACATAAGTGTACGCTTTATGTTATATATGATTACTGTATTTTTACTGGACGAATAATTAACTCTACTGTTACATCCTCATTTTGTAAGTCGATTGGGTTTTCGAACTGATCTTCGAGTACGACGGATATATGTTGAATAACACTAGTGTTTACCGGTAAGAAGCTTATAGTTGACGGTTGAACTACGATAGGATAGCCTGCTGGAACAAGCGGTTTAAAATTGTATAACGAATGTGTTTGTTTACCGTTGAGGTAGGAACCGGAACCTAACACGAGATTACAACATACACGAATCGAGTTCACGTTATTAATTTTAATAATCTCTCCTGAAATATGTAATTTATTAGCATCATATTTTCGGCGTGAAAATCCTAACAAATCAGCAATTGAATCGGAAACATCAAAGTCTACGTCTAGGTTGGAGGACATTTTACAGCGAAGATAGGTCTTTTCGTAAGTAATAGTAATAAGTTTACTATCTCCATCTAGAGGATCATTCTCCTCTTCGAGAATAGGAAAGTTGTTAATTATTGCTTCTTGAACTAGAGCTCCTATTTCCGAAAAAGTGTAACTACCTTCCGGTAATGTGAGTACAGTTGTTTTGTCTCCCTTCATTTTAATACCAATCTGGTTATTTGTGCTATTAACGATTACGTTACCTATTTCATTCAGCTGTGATTCATGGTTAGCATATTTCTCATATACATTTAACAGATAACCTAAGCTAGTGCCAACACTGTTCGGTACATTGAAATCAATGTCAAACGGAGAATGCATAGTAGGTTTGTTGTTAATAGTCGAGATAAAAAACTAAGTTTTGGAGTGTACTCCCGCAGAAATAGTTTCACATTTTTAATAGTTAGCAAACTTTCTATTTTTGCAACAAGATCTTCGAATTCATAAATGCCTTCTGCTACACTCAAAAGAATTTTTTTACCATTCAAATATATAGCAAACTTATTATTTTTACTAGTGACATTTCGAATACTATTAGATGTAAATAGTGCGGCAAGACCTATTTCATAGAAAGAAGCTCTATTCAAATAAATCGGAGTTTCTAATACTACATCAATCTTCGAGCCTCTACCTTCGAGTGTAATCCGTCTTTCATACGGCATCGTGCACACTGAACACAAATACTAAGGTCTTGCTTTATTTATACAGTATAAAAATAGTAAACACAGATGACCACAAATTGATGAATTAAAAGTTTGATAAGAATGAAAATTATATCGAATGTAACAGTTTCTTAAATAATCTAATACCTCTTTAGGGGGACGTAAATTACCAAAACTATCGAAGTAGTAGACATACGCACCTCGTTTACTGAACGCAACCCAGTGCGAACCAGATTTACTTATCGGATCTAAATTCAAAATACAACTCTCATTTTTACGAGAAATTTTCGGTAACGTATCTCGCATAAACACACCTCTGAAGTAGGGAATTTTTAAACGATATGCATAACGATACAGATCTATGTTAGTTAATGCTCTATTCGGCAGACCTTCCATTATCTTTTGTATGCTGGAGGATTTAAGTAAATGCCCTTTCCTTTGTTTCGAGTAGAAAGCCCTTTCCCACGCATCGCTTCTAGCATTCGATTGTGGCGCTTCATTTCTTTTAATTCTTCCTGTGCGGCTTTCGCCTTGTTTACAGCCGATGCTATGCCCGCAGCTCCACTTGCTAGACCGCCCAAGCCCGACAAGGCTGCAAATATCGGAAGGAGTGGAAGAAAACCACCTTTTTTTACAGCATGTTGTCTTTTTTTTGGTTTTACTCGTTCTCTTCGATGTTTTGATTTTCTTCTTCGTCTACAACCACCTACTTTAGTTTTCGCTTTCATAATACCCGTAACTGCTAGTGCAGCTGCTCTTTCTCCTAATGATGCGTCCTGAGAGTTTACACGAGACCAAGCCTTAGAGGCTAAGATTTCATCTGCTTCTTTCCTTCTGTTCTGGTCTTTGTATGTAGCGTAAGCGATATCGTGTTCTTTACATGCCTTATGTAATGGATTTATTCCTTGATCACCACGCTTAAGTCGTTTTTCTAACTTTGTCCCAGGTCCACAGAATTCATAACCTGGTATGTGCAATTCTACTGGTAAATTATCTATAGCTTTATTAAGAACTTTGCCTATTATTCCTCCTTTCCCTACTCGTTTACATGGAGCTGCTACAACGTTGCGTCTTCGACGCAGCATACTCAAATAAGAGCTCCTGCTATCAAGTGTGTTGTTATATACGAATTACATTTTTACACGATGTGCAACTGTTGAGTACTAAAAATGTATGTAAGTTTATTTTTTTTTCTTTTTCTTTTTTTCTCTGAAAGGTAGAAAGATATATATAAGAGAGATATTTTTCTGCTCTCCTCATTTTACAGCGACATGGCGTACATTCCTCGTCCGTTAAATTTAAAATCTGAGGTAGA